>NW_027064050.1:0-28510 GCF_032884065.1 Artemia franciscana
GTTTTGTTTTAGTTTTTTTTTGAGGGTAATAGCTATGTCGGTTGAAAAAATGAAGATATTAGACTATTTTATGATTGCACATGGTAAAGAATGTGATTAAAGGCTCTTTTCCTATTTCAAAAGTTATAGTTTTCGAGGGTAATAGCTACGTATGTTGAAAAAATCAAGACATTAGACAATTTTATGATTGCAAATGGTAAAGAATGTGATTAAAGGCTCTTTTCCTATGTCAAAAGTTTTAGTTTTCGAGGGTAATAGCTAAGTATGTTGAAAAAATGAAGATATTAGACTATTTTATGATTGCAAATGGTAAAGAATTTGATTAAAGGCTCTTTTCCTATTTCAAAAGTTTTAGTTTTCGAGGGTAATAGCTACGTATGTTGAAAAAATGAAGATATTAGACTATTTTATGATTGCACATGGTAAAGAATGTGATTAAAGGCTCTTTTCCTATTTCAAAAGTTTTAGTTTTCGAGGGTAATAGCTACGTATGTTGAAAAAATGAAGATATTAGACTATTTTATGATTGCAAATGGTAAAGAATGTGATTAAAGGCTCTTTTCCTATGTCAAAAGTTTTAGTTTTCGAGGGTAATAGCTACGTATGTTAAAAAAAATGAAGATATTAGACAATTTTATGATTGCACATGGTAAAGAATGTGATTAAAGGCTCTTTTCCTATGTCAAAAGTTTTAGTTTTCGAGGGTAATAGCTACGTATGTTGAAAAAATGAAGATATTAGACAATTTTATGATTGCACATGGTAAAGAATGTGATTAAAGGCTCTTTTCCTATGTCAAAAGTTTTAGTTTTCGAGGGTAATAGCTACGTATGTTGAAAAAATGAAGATATTAGACAATTTTATGATTGCACATGGTAAAGAATGTGATTAAAGGCTCTTTTCCTATTTCAAAAGTTTTAGTTTTCGAGGGTAATAGCTAAGTATGTTGAAAAAATGAAGATATTAGACTATTTTATGATTGCACATGGTAAAAAATGTGATTAAAGCCTCTTTTCCTATTTCAAAAGTTTTGGTTTTCGAGGGTAATAGCTACGTATGTTTAAAAAATGAAGATATTAGACTATTTTATGATTGCACATGGTAAAGAATGTGATTAAAGGCTCTTTTCCTATTTCAAAAGTTTTAGTTTTCGAGGGTAATAGCTACGTACGTTGAAAAAATGAAGATATTAGACTATTTTATGATTGCACATGGTAAAGAATGTGATTAAAGGCTCTTTTCCTATGTCAAAAAATTTAGTTTTCGGGGGTAAGAGCTTTGTCTGTGGAAAAAATGAAGATATTAGACAATTTTATGATTGCACATGGTAAAGAATGTAATTAAAGGCTATTTTCTTATTTCAAAAGTTTTAGTTTTCGAGGGTAATAGCTAGGTATGTTGAAAAAATGAAGATATTAGACTATTTTATGATTGCACATGGTAAAGAATGTGATTAAAGGCTCTTTTCCTATTTCAAAAGTTTTAGTTTTCGAGGGTAATAGCTACGTATGTTGAAAAAATGAAGATATTAGACAATTTTATGATTGCACATGGTAAAGAATGTGATTAAAGGCTCTTTTCCTATGTCAAAAGTTTTAGTTTTTGAGGGTAATAGCTACGTATGATGAAAAATGAAGATATTAGACTATTTTATGATTGCAAATGGTAAAGAATGTGATTAAAGGCTCTTTTCCTATTTCAAAAGTTTTAGTTTTCGAGGGTAATAGCTACGTATGTTGAAAAAATGAAGATATTAGACCATTTTATGATTGCAAATGGTAAAGAATGTGATTAAAGGCTCTTTTCCTATGTCAGAAGTTTTAGTTTTCGAGGGTAATAGCTACGTAATTTGAAAAAATGAAGATATTAGACTATTTTATGATTGCAAATGGTAAAGAATGTGATTAAAGGCTCTTTTCTTATGTCAAAAGTTTTAGTTTTCGAGGGTAATAGCTACGTATGTTGAATGAATGAAGATATTAGACAATTTTATGATTGCTCATGGGAAAGAATGTGATTAAAGGCTCTTTTCCTATGTCAAAAAAATTAGTTTTCGGGGGGTAAGAGCTTTGTCTGTGGAAAAAATGGAGATATTAGACAATTTTATGATTGCACATGGTAAAGAATCTGATTAAAGGCTATTTTCCTATTTCAAAAGTTTTAGTTTTCGAGGGTAATAGCTACGTATGTTGAAAAAATGAAGATATTAGACTATTTTATGATTGCACATGGTTAAGAATGTGATTAAAGGCTCTCTTCCTATGTCAAAAGTTTTAGTTTTCGAGGGTAATAGCTACGTATGTTGAAAAAATGAAGATATTAGACTATTTTATGATTGCACATGGTAAAGAGTGTGATTAAAGGCTCTTTTCCTATGTCAAAAGTTTTAGTTTTCGAGGGTAATAGCTACGTATGTTGGAAAAATGAAGATATTAGACTATTTTATGATTGCACATGGTAAAGAATTTGCTTAAAGTTTCTTTTCCTATGTCAAAAGTTTTAGTTTTCGAGGGTAATAGCTACGTATGTTGAAAAACTGAAGATATTAGACTATTTTATTATTGCAAATGGTAAAGAATGTGATTAAAGGCTCTTTTCCTATGTCAAAAGTTTTATTTGTCGAGGGTAATAGCTACGTATGTTGAAAAAAATGAAGATATTAGACTATTTTATGATTGCAAATGGTAAAGAATGTGATTAAAGGCTCTTTTCCTATTTCAAAAGTTTTAGTTTTCGAGGGTAATAGCTACGTATGTTGAAAAAATGAAGATATTAGACAATTTTATGATTGCATATGGTAAAGAATGTGATTAAAGGCTCTTTTCCTATGTCAAAAGTTTTAGTTTTCGAGGGTAATAGCTACGTATGATGAAAAAATGAAGATATTAGACTATTTTATGATTGCAAATGGTAAAGAATGTGATTAAAGGCTCTTTTCCTATTTCAAAAGTTTTAGTTTTCGAGGGTAATAGCTACGTATGTTGAAAAAATGAAGATATTTGACCATTTTATGATTGCAAATGGTAAAGAATGTGATTAAAGGCTCTTTTCCTATGTCAAAAGTTTTAGTTTTCGAGGGTAATAGCTACGTATGTTGAAAAAATGAAGATATTAGACTATTTTATGATTGCAAATGGTAAAGAATGTGATTAAAGGCTCTTTTCCTATGTCAAAAGTTTTAGTTTTCGAGGGTAATAGCTACGTATGTTGAAAAAATGAAGATATTAGACAATTTTATGATTGCACATGGTAAAGAATGTGATTAAAGGCTCTTTTCCTATGTCAAAAAAATTAGTTTTCGGGGGTAAGAGCTTTGTCTGTGGAAAAAATGAAGATATTAGACAATTTTATGATTGCACATGGTAAAGAATGTGATTAAAGGCTATTTTCCTATTTCAAAAGTTTTAGTTTTCGAGGGTAATAGCTACGTATGTTGAAAAAATGAAGATATTAGACTATTTTATGATTGCACATGGTTAAGAATGTGATTAAAGGCTCTTTTCCTATGTCAAAAGTTTTAGTTTTCGAGGGTAATAGCTACGTATGTTGAAAAAATGAAGATATTAGACTATTTTATGATTGCAAATGGTAAAAAATGTGATTAAATGCTCTTTTCCTATTTCAAAAGTTTTAGTTTTCGAGGGTAATAGCTTTGTCTGTGGAAAAAATGAAGATATTAGACAATTTTATGATTGCACATGGTAAAGAATGTGATTAAAGGCTCTTTTCCTATGTCAAAAGTTTTAGTTTTCGAGGGTAATAGCCACGTATGTTGAAAAAATGAAGATATTAGACTATTTTATGATTGCAAATGGTAAAGAATGTGATTAAAAGTTCTTTTCCTATTTCAAAAGTTTTAGTTTTCGAGGGTAATAGCTACGTATGTTGAAAAAATGAAGATATTAGACTATTTTATGATTGCTAATGGTAAAGAATGTGATTAAAGGCTCTTTTGCTATTTCAAAAGTTTTATTTTTCGAGGGTAATAGCTACCTATGTTGAAAAACTGAAGATATTAGACTATTTTATGATTGCAAATGGTAAAGAATGTGATTAAAAGCTCTTTCCTATGTCAAAAGTTTTAGTTTTCGAGGGTAATAGCTACGTATGTTGAAAAAATGAAGATAATAGACTATTTTATGATTGCAAATGGTAAAGAATGTGATTAAAGGCTATTTTCCTATTTAAAAAGTTTTAGTTTTCGAGGGTAATAGCTAGGTCTGTGGAAAAAATGAAGATATTAGACTATTTTATGATTGCACATGGTAAAGAATGTGATTAAAGGCTCTTTTCCTATTTCAAAAGCTTTAGTTTTCGAGGGTAATAGCTACGTATGTTGAAAAAATGAAGATATTAGACTATTTTATGATTGAAAATGGTAAAGAATGTGATTTAAGGCTCTTTTCCTATTTCAAAAGTTTTAGTTTTCGAGGGTAATAGCTATATCTGTTAAAAAAATGAAGATATTAGACAATTTTATGATTGCACATGGTAAAGAATGTGATTAAAGGCTCTTTTCCTATTTCAAAAGTTTTAGTTTTCGGGGATAATAGCTACATATGTCGAAAAAATGAAGATATTAGACATTATTTATCTAATATTACCTAGCTTTCAGAGTGAGAACATCTCAAATAACTGGATTATATTGATTCGGAGTTCAAAGTAAAAGGATTTGGTTTGAACTGGATATTTATGAACTGTGAGTAAAACCGGTCTACTTTAGTGTGACGAAAATAACGAATTCAGTTACTTTGAAAAGGATTATTTTGAAACTAAATTTATTGGATGTTAGCTGTTTGACAGCATGGTGAGTAATAATTTGATTTGATTTTGGACTTTGGCTAATTGTCCATATTTGTTGGTTATACCATTATGACGGAATATGTACATTCGTCGGTGTTGAATTTCGTGCAATCAAATCTTAAAAAAGGAGTAAGTGATGAAGTTATTGCTAACCATGCTGTTGGGTTTTTCGATGAGAAGTCTATTATGGCGGCTAAAATAGAACTTTGGTCTCATGTTTACGAGGGTGAACGTTTGCAAAGACGCCAAGGCGATCAAGCTAATTACCGTCACATTAAGGACATGATGGAAATCTTCCAGAAATGCGACAGCGAAAATTTGTCTTTGCCTACATACGTGATTATTTTACCTACCGAGGTTCCTGTTATTCCTGCTGTGGCTTATTCTAGCTTCGCCTCAAAGCTTGTAAGCATTGATTCGGAACTTAAGCAAATCCGTGAGAAGATTTCGTCGTATGATCTTAAATTCCCCCCTCTTAGCAGCCCTGGCGCTCAGTCATTGAATCCCGATCTGACAACCGTTGTTATTTCTAAAGTCCCATCAGAATTAGATAATCCTGCCAAGCGTCGCGAAATAATAGACTCTATTCCAGGTCATGAATGTATTCACAGCATTAAGCCCTCTGGCGATAAGCTAGTGGTACGAATTGACAAGATTGCTGCAAGGAACTTTTGCAATGCCGTTCCAAATGTAATGAGAGATTGTGACGTCAAAGTAAAAGAAACGAAATATATTGGAATCATTAAAGGTATACCGACCAATTTTGATGAGGAAATGTTAATTGATTGCAATAATATTACTCATGCAAAGCGAATAGGCAATTCTTTGGCTCTTAGAGTGTTTTTTGAAAACGCTGTTGCGCTGGCTAATGCACTTCGACTTGGTATAAAGATTGGGTATGAGATATATCGAGTTTACGAATACCAACGCCCACCCAAATGCTGTTATAATTGCCAATCACCAAATCACTTAAAATCAAATTGTGATAAAGAAAAATGCTGCTCCCGTTGCGCAGGGCAACATGAATCCTCGCCTGATTCTCCGTGCCAGGCTACACCAAAATGTGCGAACTGTCAAGGCAATCATGTGTCATTTTCAATGAAATGCCGAATTCTTCGTGAACTTCTGTCGAAACGATCGTCCTACACTAGAAAATGAGTGCTAAGACTAATTTCACTATATGTTCGTTCAATATTAACGGTACTAAGGATAAAGACGTTTCTTTAGATCAGAAATTAGAAAATTTTGATGTTTTATTCCTCCAGGAGCATCTCCTACCTTTAGTGAGCTTAAACTCCCTACAGAGAAGTAACGAACACTCAGTTTTTTCTAAAAGTGCACGCAAAACCTCTGGCAGACCATCAGGTGGCCTAGCATGTTTAATAAAAAAGACGCTGTTTTCACCACCCCCTTTATGCTATCACGAGAGTGATTGTTATATTGCTATTCGTCTTGCCAACCTTGTCCTCATTAATGTTTATCTACCCTGCGACCAGAAATCCCTCCGAAGTTTAACTAAATTTACAAAATTTTGCGCATTAATAAAAAGTCTTTTGAATGGCATTGAGAGTAGTGGACTGGATTGGTTATTAATCGGTGATCTGAACTGTAACATCCACTCTTCATCAGTGCGGACTGAGCTTCTGTTAGATTCCTTACCGAATAGTTACAAAATTTTGAATAAAGATGCCTCCCATTCCTATATCCATAATAGTGGCTTACTTTCAGACATTGACCATTGTATCGTTTCTTCTGGTCTCATCTGTGGCGAAGTCCATGTTGATCAGGATGAGCGTGATTACGACCATCTCCCCCTATCCGTCACTGTTACCCTTAATGCTAGTGCGGAGAAAAACCTTCGTCCCAATTATAGAAAATGGATTTCTAAAAGAGAATGGAACAAAGCTGACTGGCCTCTTTATTTTTCTACGCTTGTTAGCCTTCTATCAACGATTAAAGTCCCTTTAATCTGTTGTGTACAAGCGTTGGGTCCCCACAAGCCAGAATTCAGCTTAATATTTATTATAGCCACATTGTATCGTGCTTAAAGAGGTCTGAAGAAGTAGCTGTTCCCCTATGTCGCTTTAGAGCAAAAACAAGAAGTTCAATTTGGAAGAATGACCCAGAGCTCAAAACAATAAAAAATCGGGCTAAGTTGTGGCTAAAAATTTGGATAGCTTGCGGCCGCCCCTTAAGGGGTAATGTTTTCGATATTAAACAAAGAACAAAGCTTGATTTTAAACGCTATCTTCGAAACATTAGGTACAATGGTGCTGAATTTCCTATGTCTCCTAGCCAGTGGAAAAAAGTAAGTGATCAATGTCGCGAAGTTTGATAGATCGCCTACGGCTGACGAATCCCTAATGTATCATGGATCAATCATTATAGTAACATTTTCGATACAGTGATATATGCGGTTCATTTTCGTTTTGCCAAGCTCTGTTCTAATCTGTTGCCTAACAAAATCATTCAAGGTCATGTACCTCCCGTTAGTGCTGACCGTGTCAAAAGAAGTGTAGAGAGACTTAAATCGAAATCTTATGATATAGACGGGATCAGTGCTTTTCACCTCAACAGCGATTCGGAGGAATTAGTTTATCACTTGCAGTTACTTTTTCAGATGTGTTTATGCTCTTCTTTAGTCCCTGATTCTTTTTTAGTTGGTAACATTACGTCAATTTTGAAACGCGGTAAGGACCCAACTAGTTGCGCTTCGTATAGGCCTATTACGGTTGCTTGTACTTTAAGTAAAGTATTTGAATATGTTTTGCTCCCTGATCTCCTGTCTAATGTAGATTATGTGTCTAATCAGTTTGGCTTTAAGCCGTATATAGGATGCCAACATGCTCATCGTGCTATAGTTTCGCTATTACTTGAAGCGCATAAAAATGGTTTTGAGGTTCATTTTTGTGCACTCGATGTTTCAAAAGCTTTTGATTCAATTTGTCATAGCCAACTTTGGTATTCTTTAATCCAACTTGGTGCAAATGTGTCAATTATATCAACTCTTCGTTTTTGGTATGCTAATTCATATGTTCGACTCAAGTCAGGTGACACCTACGTTCATAATATCCCCATCCGTTCTGGTCTTAGGCCAGGAGGAGTCTTATCCCCTTATCTTTTTAATGCTTGTCTTTATTCTGTTTTGCCACGTATTAACCCATCATGTTTTTTAGGCCTAACTAATCTTTCGTACATTGCATATGCAGATGATTTACTTTTGATTAGCCGCACTAAATCTAGCCTAATTAAGTCGACCCAGCTTGTTTCTAAGTCTTTTGAGGAAATCGGCCTCAAACTTAATACTGAAAAATGTGAATATTTAGTTTTTAATGCTAAGCATCAAAGTAGTGCTCTTGATTGTGGTTATTTTTCAGTTAAGCTCGTTTCTTCGATTCGGTGGCTTGGTATTAATATTTGTTCATCTTTATCGGCTTTTCGATCCTGTGGGCTAAATGATATTAAAAGTAAACTTAAAAAAGGGTACGCGAAAATTGTCCCGAACCGAGGCAGATTTTCACGAAAGGCTTTATCCAGACTTTATTCTACATATTGCGATCAATCTATATTGTTTCTTTCCGGTTTGCGCCCGTTGTTTAATAATCAAGATTTGCAGGGCATAAGAGTTATGTATTTTCGTTATTGTAAATATTTATTGTATCTGCCGCGTTCTTATAAAAATCAGAAGATTATCAGAAAGTTTTGTGCCACTGATATTATTTTCGTTTATAAAAAACTCTATGCTAGATTAGGTGCTGAGGCCTGTCAACGCTTGGGCCCTTACCACCCTTTGATTAGACTGTATTAATTGTATTGTTTGTTTTATTTCGTTTTTCTTTCCTTAATGTTTTTACTCCGCTTAATTTGTCAAAACAAGCGGGTAACAAATAAATTATTATTATTATTATTTTATGATTGCACATGGTAAAGAAAGTGCTTAAAGGCTCTTTTCCTATTTCAAAAGTTTTAGTTTTCGAGGGTAATAGCTAAGTATGTTGAAAAAATGAAGATATTAGACTATTTTATGATTGCACATGGTAAGGAATGTGATTAAAGGCTCTTTTCCTATGTCAAAAGTTTTAGTTTTCGAGGGTAATAGCTATGTATGTTGAAAAAATGAAGATATTAGACTATTTTATGATTGCACATGGTAAAAAATGTGATTAAATGCTCTTTTCATATTTCAAAAGTTTTAGTTTCAGAAGGTAATAGCTACGTATGTTGAAATAATGAAGATAATAGACCATTTTATGATTGCAAATGGTAAAGAATGTGATTAAAGCCTCTTTTCCTATTTCAAAAGTTTTAGTTTTCGAGGGTAATAGCTAGGTCTGTGGAAAAAATGAAGATATTAGACTATTTTATGATTGCGCATGGTAAAGAATGTGATTAAAGGCTCTTTTCCTATTTCAAAAGCTTTAGTTTTCGAGGGTAATAGCTACGTATGTTGAAAAAATGAAGATATTAGACAATTTTGTGATTGCATATGGTAAAGAATGTGATCAAAGGCTCTTTTCCTATTTCAAAATTTTAGTTTTCGAGGGTAATAGCTACGTATGTTGAAAAAATGAAGATATTAGACTATTTTATGATTGCACATGGTAAAGAATGTGATTAAAGGCTCTTTTCCTATTTCAAAAGTTTTAGTTTTCGAGGGTAATAGCTAGGTCTGTGGAAAAAATGAAGATATTAGACTATTTTATGATTGCACATGGTAAAGAATGTGATTAAAGGCTCTTTTCCTATTTCAAAAGCTTTAGTTTTCGAGGGTAATAGCTACGTATGTTGAAAAAAATGAAGATATTAGACTATTTTATGATTGCAAATGGTAAAGAATGTGATTAAAGGCTCTTTTCCTATGTCAAAAGTTTTAGTTTTCGAGGGTAATAGCTACGTATGTTGAAAAAATGAAGACATTAGACTATTTTATGATTGCAAATGGTAAAGAATGTGATTAAAGGCTCTTTTACTATGTCAAAAGTTTTAGTTTTCGAGGGTAATAGCTACGTATGTTGAAAAAATGAAGATATTAGACTATTTTATGATTGCAAATGGTAAAGAATGTGATTAAAGGCTCTTTTCCTATTTCAAGAGCTTTAGTTTTCGAGGGTAATAGCTACGTATGTTGAAAAAATGAAGATATTAGACTATTTTATGATTGCAAATGGTAAAGAATGTGATTCAAGGCTCTTTTCCTATTTCAAAAGTTTTAGTTTTCGAGGGTAATAGCTAGGTCTGTGGAAAAAATGAAGATATTAGACTATTTTATGATTGCTCATGGTAAAGAATGTGATTAAAGGCTCTTTTCCTATTTCAAAACTTTAGTTTTCGAGGGTAATAGCTACGTATGTTGAAAAAATGAAGATATTAGACTATTTTATGATTGCAAATGGTAAAGAATGTGATTAAAGGCTTTTTTCCTATGTCAAAAGTTTTAGTTTTCGAGGGTAATAGCTACGTATGTTGAAAAAATGAAGACATTAGACTATTTTATGATTGCAAATGGTAAAGAATGTGATTAAAGGCTCTTTTACTATGTCAGAAGTTTTAGTTTTTGAGGGTAATAGCTACGTATATTGAAAAAATGAAGATATTAGACTATTTAAGATTGCAAATGGTAAAGAATGTGATTAAAGGCTCTTTTCCTATTTCAAAAGTTTTAGTTTTCGAGGATAATAGCTACGTATGTTGAAAAAATGAAGATATTAGACTATTTTATGATTGCAAATGGTAAAGAATGTGATTAAAGGCTCTTTTCCTATGTCAAAAGTTTTAGTTTTCGAGGGTAATAGCTACGTATGTTGAAAAAATGAAGATATTAGACTATTTTATGATTGCAAATGGTAAAGAATGTGATTAAAGGCTCTTTTCCTATGTCAAAAGTTTTAATTTTTGAGGGTAATAGCTACGTATGTTGAAAAAATGAAGATATTAGACTATTTTATGATTGCACATGGTAAAGAATGTGATTAAAGGCTCTTTTCCTATTTCAAAAGTTTTAGTTTTCGGGGGTAAGAGCTTTGTCTGTGGAAAAAACGAAGATATTAGACAATTTTATGATTGCACATGGTAAAGAATGTGATTAAAGGCTCTTTTCCTATTTCAAAAGTTTTAGTTTTCGAGGGTAATAGCTACGTATGTTGAAAAAATGAAGATATTAGACTATTTTATGATTGCACATGGTAAAGAATGTGATTAAAGGCTCTTTTCCTATTTCAAAAGTTTTAGTTTTCGAGGTTAATAGCTACTTATGTTGAAAAAATGAAGATATTAGACTATTTTATGATTGCAAATGGTAAAGAATGTGATTAAAGGCTCTTTTCTTATGTCAAAAGTTTTAGTTTTCGAGGGTAATAGCTACGTCTGTTGAAAAAATGAAGATATTAGACTATTTTATGATTGCAAATGGTAAAGAATGTGATTAAAGGCTCTTTTCCTATTTCAAAAATTTTAGTTTTCGAGGGTAATAGCTACGTATGTTGAAAAAATGAAGATATTAGACTATTTTATGATTGCAAATGGTAAAGAATGTGATTAAAGGCTCTTTTCCTATGTCAAAAGTTTTAGTTTTCGAGGGTAATAGCTACATATGTTAAAAAAAATGAAAATATTAGAAAATATTATTATTGCACATGGTAAAGAATTTGATTAAAGGCTCTTTTCCTATGTCAAAAGTTTTAGTTTTCGGGGGTAAGAGCTTTGTCTGTGGAAAAAACGAAGATATTAGACAATTTTATGATTGCACATGGTAAAGAATGTGATTAAAGGCTCTTTTCCTATTTCAAAAGTTTTAGTTTTCGATGGTAATAGCTACGTATGTTGAAAAAATGAAGATATTAGACTATTTTATGATTGCACATGGTAAAGAATGTGATTAAAGGCTCTTTTCCTATTTCAAAAAATTTGGTTTTCGAGGGTAATAGCTACGTATGTTGAAAAAATGAAGATATTAGACTTTTTTATGATTGCACATGGTAAAGAATGTGATTAAAGGCTCTTTTCCTATTTCAAAAGTTTTAGTTTTCGAGGGTAATAGCTACGTATGTTGAAAAAATGAAGATATTAGACTATTTTATGATTGCACATGGTAAAGAATGTGATTAAAGGCTCTTTTCCTATGTCAAAAGTTTTAGTTTTCGAGGGTAATAGCTACGTATGTTGAAAAAATGAAGACATTAGACTATTTTATGATTGCAAATGGTAAAGAATGTGATTAAAGGCTCTTTTACTATGTCAAAAGTTTTAGTTTTCGAGGGTAATAGCTAAGTATGTTGAAAAAATGAAGATATTAGACTATTTTATGATTGCAAATGGTAAAGAATGTGATTAAAGGCTCTTTTCCTATTTCAAAAGCTTTAGTTTTCGAGGGTAATAACTACGTATGTTGAAAAAATGAAGATATTAGACTATTTTATGATTGCAAATGGTAAAGAATGTGATTAAAGGCTCTTTTCCTATGTCAAAAGTTTTAATTTTTGAGGGTAATAGCTACGTATGTTGAAAAAATGAAGATATTAGACTATTTTATGATTGCACATGGTAAAGAATGTGATTAAAGGCTCTTTTCCTATTTCAAAAGTTTTAGTTTTCGGGGGTAAGAGCTTTGTCTGTGGAAAAAACGAAGATATTAGACAATTTTATGATTGCACATGGTAAAGAATGTGATTAAAGGCTCTTTTCCTATTTCAAAAGTTTTAGTTTTCGAGGGTAATAGCTACGTATGTTGAAAAAATGAAGATATTAGACTATTTTATGATTGCACATGGTAAAGAATGTGATTAAAGGCTCTTTTCCTATTTCAAAAGTTTTAGTTTTCGAGGGTAATAGCTACTTATGTTGAAAAAATGAAGATATTAGACTATTTTATGATTGCAAATGGTAAAGAATGTGATTAAAGGCTCTTTTCCTATGTCAAAAGTTTTAGTTTTCGAGGGTAATAGCTACGTCTGTTGAAAAAATGAAGATATTAGACTATTTTATGATTGCAAATGGTAAAGAATTTGATTAAAGGCTCTTTTCCTATGTCAAAAGTTTTAGTTTTCGGGAGTAATAGCTACGTATGTTGAAAAAATGAAGATATTAGACTATTTTATGATTGCACATGGTAAAGAATGTGATTAAAGGCTCTTTTCCTATGTCAAAAGTTTTAGTTTTCGAGGGTAATAGCTACGTTTTTTGAAAAATGAAGATATTAGACTATTTTATGATTGCAAATGGTTAAGAATGTGATTAAAGGCTCTTTTCCTATGTCAAAAGTTTTAGTTTTCGAGGGTAATAGCTACATATGTTGAAAAAATGAAGATATTAGACTATTTTATGATTGCACATGGTAAAGAATGTGATTAAAGGCTCTTTTCCTATTTCAAAAGTTTTAGTTTTCGAGGGTAATAGCTACGTATGTTGAAAAAATGAAGATATTAGACAATTTTATGATTGCACATGGTAAAGAATGTGATTAAAGGCTCTTTTCCTATGTCAAAAGTTTTAGTTTTCGAGGGTAATAGCTACGTATGTTGAAAAAATGAAGATATTAGACTATTTTATGATTGCAAATGGTAAAGAATGTGATTAAAGGCTCTTTTCCTATTTCAAAAGTTTTAGTTTTCGAGGGTAATAGCTACGTATGTTGAAAAAATTAAGATATTAGACTATTTTATGATTGCAAATGGTAAAGAATGTGATTAAAGGCTCTTTTCCTATGTCAAAAGTTTTAGTTTTCGAGGGTAATAGCTACGTATGTTGAAAAAATGAACATATTAGACTATTTTATGATTGCAAGTGGTAAAGAATGTGATTAAAGGCTCTTTTCCTATTTCAAAAGTTTTAGTTTTCGAGGGTAATAGCTACGTATGTTGAAAAAATGAAGATATTAGACTATTTTATGATTGCAAATGGTAAAGAATGTGATTAAAGGCTCTTTTCCTATGTCAAAAGTTTTAGTTTTCGAGGGTAATAGCTACATATGTTAAAAAAATGAAGATATTAGAAAATATTATGATTGCACATGGTAAAGAATGTGATTAAAGGCTCTTTTCCTATGTCAAAAGTTTTAGTTTTCGGGGGTAAGAGCTTTGTCTGTGGAAAAAACGAAGATATTAGACAATTTTATGATTGCACATGGTAAAGAATGTGATTAAAGGCTCTTTTCCTATTTCAAAAGTTTTAGTTTTCGATGGTAATAGCTACGTATGTTGAAAAAATGAAGATATTAGACTATTTTATGATTGCACATGGTAAAGAATGTGATTAAAGGCTCTTTTCCTATTTCAAAAAATTTGGTTTTCGAGGGTAATAGCTACGTATGTTGAAAAAATGAAGATATTAGAATTTTTTATGATTGCACATGGTAAAGAATGTGATTAAAGGCTCTTTTCCTATTTCAAAAGTTTTAGTTTTCGAGGGTAATAGCTACGTACGTTGAAAAAATGAAGATATTAGACTATTTTATGATTGCACATGGTAAAGAATGTGATTAAAGGCTCTTTTCCTATTTCAAAAGATTTAGTTTTCGAGGGTAATAGCTACGTATGTTGAAAAAATGAAGATATTAGACTATTTTATGATTGCAAATGGTAAAGAATGTGATTAAAGGCTCTTTTCCTATTTAAAAAGTTTTAGTTTTCGAGGGTAATAGCTACGTATGTTGAAAAAATAAAGATATTAGACTATTTTATGATTGCAGATGGTAAAGAATGTGATTAAAGGCTCTTTTCCTATGTCAAAAGTTTTAGTTTTCGAGGGTAATAGCTACGTATGTTGAAAAAATGAAGATATTAGACTATTTTATGATTGCACATGGTAAAGAATGTGATTAAAGGCTCTTTTCCTATTTCAAAAGTTTTAGTTTTCGAGGGTAATAGCTAGGTATGTTGAAAAAATGAAGATATTAGACTATTTTATGATTGCACATGGTAAAGAATGTGATTAAAGGCTCTTTTCCTATTTCAAAAGTTTTAGTTTTCGAGGGTAATAGCTACGTATGTTGAAAAAATGAAGATATTAGACTATTTTATGATTGCAAATGGTAAAGAATGTGATTAAAGGCTCTTTTCCTATTTCAAAAGTTTTAGTTTTCGAGGGTAATAGCTACGTATGTTGAAAAAATGAAGATATTAGACTATTTTATGATTGCAAATGGTAAAGAATGTGATTAAAGGCTCTTTTCCTATGTCAAAAGTTTTAGTTTTCGAGGGTAATAGCTACGTATGTTGAAAAAATGAAGATATTAGACTATTTTATGATTGCACATGGTAAAGAATGTGATTAAAGGCTCTTTCTTATTTCAAAAGTTTTAGTTTTCGAGGGTAATAGCTACGTATGATTGAAAAAATGAAGATATTAGACTATTTTATGATTGCAAATGGTAAAGAATGTGATTAAAGGCTCTTTTCTTATTTCAAAAGTTTTAGTTTTCGAGGGTAATAGCTACGTATGTTGAAAAAATGAAGATATTAGACTATTTTATGATTGCAAATGGTAAAGAATGTGATTAAAGGCTCTTTTCCTATGTCAAAAAATTTTAGTTTTCGAGGGTAATAGCTTATGTTGTGGAAAAAATGAAGATATTAGGCAATTTTATGATTGCATATGGTAAAGAATGTGATTAAAGGCTCTTTTCCTATGTCAAAAGTTTTAGTTTTCGAGGGTAATAGCTACGTATGTTGAAAAAATGAAGATATTAGACTATTTTATGATTGCAAATGGTAAAGAATGTGATTAAAGGCTCTTTTCCTATGTCAAAAGTTTTAGTTTTCGAGGGTAATAGCTACGTATGTTGAAAAAATGAAGATATTAGACTATTTTATGATTGCAAATGGTAAAGAATGTGATTAAAGGCTCTTTTCCTATTTCAAAAGCTTTAGTTTTCGAGGGTAATAGCTACGTATGTTGAAAAAATGAAGATATTAGACTATTTTATGATTGCACATGGTAAAGAATGTGATTAAAGGCTCTTTTCCTATTTCAAAAGTTTTAGTTTTCGAGGGTAATAGCTAGGTCTGTGGAAAAAATGAAGATATTAGACTATTTTATGATTGCTCATGGTAAAGAATGTGATTAAAGGCTCTTTTCCTATTTCAAAAGTTTTAGTTTTCGAGGGTAATAGCTACGTATGTTGAAAAAATGAAGATATTAGACTATTTTATGATTGCAAATGGTAAAGAATGTGATTAAAGGCTCTTTTCCTATGTCAAAAGTTTTAGTTTTCGAGGGTAATAGCTACGTATGTTGAAAAAATGAAGACATTAGACTATTTTATGATTGCAAATGGTAAAGAATGTGATTAAAGGCTCTTTTACTATGTCAAAAGTTTTAGTTTTCGAGGGTAATAGCTACGTATATTGAAAAAATGAAGATATTAGACTATTTTATGATTGCAAATGGTAAAGAATGTGATTAAAGGCTCTTTTCCTATTTCAAAAGTTTTAGTTTTCGAGGGTAATAGCTACGTATGTTGAAAAAATGAAGATATTAGACTATTTTATGATTGCAAATGGTAAAGAATGTGATTAAAGGCTCTTTTCCTATGTCAAAAGTTTTAGTTTTCGAGGGTAATAGCTACGTATGTTGAAAAAATGAAGATATTAGACTATTTTATGATTGCAAATGGTAAAGAATGTGATTAAAGGCTCTTTTCCTATGTCAAAAGTTTTAGTTTTCGAGGGTAATAGCTACGTATGTTGAAAAAATGAAGATATTAGACTATTTTATGATTGCACATGGTAAAGAATGTGATTAAAGGCTCTTTTCCTATTTCAAAAGTTTTAGTTTTCGAGGGTAATAGCTACGTTGTTGAAAAAATGAAGATATTAGACTATTTTATGATTGCACATGGTAAAGAATGTGATTAAAGGCTCTTTTCCTATTTCAAAAGTTTTAGTTTTCGAGGGTAATAGCTACGTATGTTGAAAAAATGAAGATATTAGACTATTTTATGATTGCACATGGTAAAGAATGTGATTAAAGGCTCTTTTCCTATTTCAAAAGTTTTAGTTTTCGAGGGTAATAGCTACTTATGTTGAAAAAATGAAGATATTAGACTATTTTATGATTGCAAATGGTAAAGAATGTGATTAAAGGCTCTTTTCCTATGTCAAAAGTTTTAGTTTTCGAGGGTAATAGCTACGTATGTTGAAAAAATGAAGATATTAGACTATTTTATGATTGCAAATGGTAAAGAATGTGATTAAAGGCTCTTTTCCTATGTCAAAAGTTTTAGTTTTCGAGGGTAATAGCTACGTATGTTGAAAAAATGAAGATATTAGACTATTTTATGATTGCACATGGTAAAGAATGTGATTAAAGGCTCTTTTCCTATTTCAAAAGTTTTAGTTTTCGAGGGTAATAGCTACGTATGTTGAAAAAATGAAGATATTAGACTATTTTATGATTGCACATGGTAAAGAATGTGATTAAAGGCTCTTTTCCTATTTCAAAAGTTTTAGTTTTCGAGGGTAATAGCTACGTATGTTGAAAAAATGAAGATATTAGACTATTTTATGATTGCAAATGGTAAAGAATGTGATTAAAGGCTCTTTTCCTATTTCAAAAGTTTTAGTTTTCGAGGGTAATAGCTACGTATGTTGAAAAAATTAAGATATTAGACTATTTTATGATTGCAAATGGTAAAGAATGTGATTAAAGGCTCTTTTCCTATGTCAAAAGTTTTAGTTTTCGAGGGTAATAGCTACGTATGTTGAAAAAATGAAGATATTAGACTATTTTATGATTGCAAATGGTAAAGAATGTGATTAAAGGCTCTTTTCCTATTTCAAAAGTTTTAGTTTTCGGGGGTAATAGCTACGTATGTTGAAAAAATGAAAATATTAGACTATTTTATGATTGCAAATGGTAAAGCATGTGATTAAAGGCTCTTTTCCTATGTCAAAAGTTTTAGTTTTCGAGGGTAATAGCTACATATGTTAAAAAAATGAAGATATTAGAAAATATTATGATTGCACATGGTAAAGAATGTGATTAAAGGCTCTTTTCCTATGTCAAAAGTTTTAGTTTTCGGGGGTAAGAGCTTTGTCTGTGGAAAAAACGAAGATATTAGACAATTTTATGATTGCACATGGTAAAGAATGTGATTAAAGGCTCTTTTCCTATTTCAAAAGTTTTAGTTTTCGATGGTAATAGCTACGTATGTTGAAAAAATGAAGATATTAGACTATTTTATGATTGCACATGGTAAAGAATGTGATTAAAGGCTCTTTTCCTATTTCAAAAAATTTGGTTTTCGAGGGTAATAGCTACGTATGTTGAAAAAATGAAGATATTAGACTTTTTTATGATTGCACATGGTAAAGAATGTGATTAAAGGCTCTTTTCCTATTTCAAAAGTTTTAGTTTTCGAGGGTAATAGCTACGTATGTTGAAAAAATGAAGATATTAGACTATTTTATGATTGCACATGGTAAAGAATGTGATTAAAGGCTCTTTTCCTATTTAAAAAGTTTTAGTTTTCGAGGGTAATAGCTACGTATGTTGAAAAAATGAAGATATTAGACTATTTTATGATTGCAAATGGTAAAGAATGTGATTAAAGGCTCTTTTCCTATTTCAAAAGTTTTAGTTTTCGAGGGTAATAGCTACGTATGTTGAAAAAATTAAGATATTAGACTATTTTATGATTGCAAATGGTAAAGAATGTGATTAAAGGCTCTTTTCCTATGTCAAAAGTTTTAGTTTTCGAGGGTAATAGCTACGTATGTTGAAAAAATGAAGATATTAGACTATTTTATGATTGCAAATGGTAAAGAATGTGATTAAAGGCTCTTTTCCTATTTCAAAAGTTTTAGTTTTCGAGGGTAATAGCTACGTATGTTGAAAAAATGAAGATATTAGACTATTTTATGATTGCAAATGGTAAAGAATGTGATTAAAGGCTCTTTTCCTATGTCAAAAGTTTTAGTTTTCGAGGGTAATAGCTACATATGTTAAAAAAATGAAGATATTAGAAAATATTATGATTGCACATGGTAAAGAATGTGATTAAAGGCTCTTTTCCTATGTCAAAAGTTTTAGTTTTCGGGGGTAAGAGCTTTGTCTGTGGAAAAAACGAAGATATTAGACAATTTTATGATTGCACATGGTAAAGAATGTGATTAAAGGCTCTTTTCCTATTTCAAAAGTTTTAGTTTTCGATGGTAATAGCTACGTATGTTGAAAAAATGAAGATATTAGACTATTTTATGATTGCACATGGTAAAGAATGTGATTAAAGGCTCTTTTCCTATTTCAAAAAATTTGGTTTTCGAGGGTAATAGCTACGTATGTTGAAAAAATGAAGATATTAGACTTTTTTATGATTGCACATGGTAAAGAATGTGATTAAAGGCTCTTTTCCTATTTCAAAAGTTTTAGTTTTCGAGGGTAATAGCTACGTATGTTGAAAAAATGAAGATATTAGACTATTTTATGATTGCACATGGTAAAGAATGTGATTAAAGGCTCTTTTCCTATTTAAAAAGTTTTAGTTTTCGAGGGTAATAGCTACGTATGTTGAAAAAATGAAGATATTAGACTATTTTATGATTGCAATGGTAAAGAATGTGATTAAAGGCTCTTTTCCTATGTCAAAAGTTTTAGTTTTCGAGGGTAATAGCTACGTATGTTGAAAAAATGAAGATATTAGACTATTTTATGATTGCATATGGTAAAGAATGTGATTAAAGGCTCTTTTCCTATTTCAAAAGTTTTAGTTTTCGAGGGTAATAGCTACGTATGTTGAAAAAATGAAGATATTAGACTATTTTATGATTGCAAATGGTAAAGAATGTGATTAAAGGCTCTTTTCCTATGTCAAAAGTTTTAGTTTTCGAGGGTAATAGCTAGGTCTGTGGAAAAAATGAAGATATTAGACTATTTTATGATTGCACATGGTAAAGAATGTGATTAAAGGCTCTTTTCCTATTTCATAAGTTTTAGTTTTCGAGGGTAATAGCTACGTATGTTGAAA
The DNA here is from genome assembly GCF_032884065.1 of Artemia franciscana. Taxonomy (NCBI): domain Eukaryota; kingdom Metazoa; phylum Arthropoda; class Branchiopoda; order Anostraca; family Artemiidae; genus Artemia; species Artemia franciscana. The sequence continues at coordinate 19,763 of NW_027064050.1, forward strand.
AAATGAAGATATTAGACTATTTTATGATTGCAAATGGTAAAGAATGTGATTAAAGGCTCTTTTCCTATTTCAAAAGTTTTAGTTTTCGAGGGTAATAGCTACGTATGTTGAAAAAATGAAGATATTAGACTATTTTATGATTGCAAATGGTTAAGAATGTGATTAAAGGCTCTTTTCCTGTGTCAAAAGTTTTAGTTTTCGAGGGTAATAGCTACGTATGTTGAAAAAATGAAGATATTAGACTATTTTATGATTGCACATGGTAAAGAATGTGATTAAAGGCTCTTTTCCTATTTCAAAAGTTTTAGTTTTCGAGGGTAATAGCTACGTATGATGAAAAAATGAAGATATTAGACTATTTTATGATTGCAAATGGTAAAGAATGTGATTAAAGGCTCTTTTCCTATTTCAAAAGTTTTAGTTTTCGAGGGTAATAGCTACGTATGTTGAAAAAATGAAGATATGAGACAATTTTATGATTGCACATGGTAAAGAATGTGATTAAAGGCTCTTTTCCTATGTCAAAAAATTTAGTTTTCGGGGGTAAGAGCTTTGTCTGTGGAAAAAATGAAGATATTAGGCAATTTTATGATTGCATATGGTAAAGAATGTGATTAAAGGCTCTTTTCCTATTTCAAAAGTTTTAGTTTTCGAGGGTAATAGCTAGTATGTTGAAAAAATGAAGATATTAGACTATTTTATGATTGCACATGGTAAAGAATGTGATTAAAGGCTCTTTTCCTATTTCAAAAGTTTTAGTTTTCGAGGGTAATAGCTACGTATGTTGAAAAAATGAAGATATTAGACAATTTTATGATTGCACATGGTAAAGAATGTGATTAAAGGCTCTTTTCCTATTTCAAAAGTTTTAGTTTTCGAGGGTAATAGCTACGTATGTTGAAAAAATGAAGATATTAGACTATTTTATGATTGCAATGGTAAAGAATGTGATTAAAGGCTCTTTTCCTATTTCAAAAGTTTTAGTTTTCGAGGGTAATAGCTACGTATGTTGAAAAAATGAAGATATTAGACTATTTTATGATTGCAAATGGTAAAAATGTGATTAAAGGCTCTTTTCCTATTTCAAAAGTTTTAGTTTTCGAGGGTAATAGCTACGTATGTTGAAAAAATGAAGATATTAGACTATTTTATGATTGCAAATGGTAAAGAATGTGATTAAAGGCTCTTTTCCTATGTCAAAAGTTTTAGTTTTCGAGGGTAATAGCTACGTCTGTTGAAAAAATGAAGATATTAGACTATTTTATGATTGCACATGGTAAAGAATGTGATTAAAGGCTCTTTTCCTATTTCAAAATTTTAGTTTTCGAGGGTAATAGCTACGTATGTTGAAAAAATGAAGATATTAGACTATTTTATGATTGCAAATGGTAAAGAATGTGATTAAAGGCTCTTTTCCTATTTCAAAAGTTTTAGTTTTCGAGGGTAATAGCTACGTATGTTGAAAAAATGAAGATATTAGACTATTTTATGATTGCAAATGGTAAAGAATGTGATTAAAGGCTCTTTTCCTATGTCAAAAGTTTTAGTTTTCGAGGGTAATAGCTACGTATGTTGAAAAAATGAAGATATTAGACTATTTTATGATTGCAAATGGTAAAGAATGTGATTAAAGGCTCTTTTCCTATTTCAAAAGTTTTAGTTTTCGAGGGTAATAGCTACGTATGTTGAAAAAATGAAGATATTAGACTATTTTATGATTGCAAATGGTAAAGAATGTGATTAAAGGCTCTTTTCCTATTTCAAAAGTTTTAGTTTTCGAGGGTAATAGCTACGTATGTTGAAAAAATGAAGATATTAGACAATTTTATGATTGCACATGGTAAAGAATGTGATTAAAGGCTCTTTTCCTATGTCAAAAGTTTTAGTTTTCGAGGGTAATAGCTACGTATGTTGAAAAAATGAAGATATTAGACTATTTTATGATTGCACATGGTAAAGAATGTGATTAAAGGCTCTTTTCCTATTTCAAAAGTTTTAGTTTTCGAGGGTAATAGCTACGTATGTTGAAAAAATGAAGATATTAGACTATTTTATGATTGCAAATGGTAAAGAATGTGATTAAAGGCTCTTTTCCTATGTCAAAAGTTTTAGTTTTCGAGGGTAATAGCTACGTATGTTGAAAAAATGAAGATATTAGACTATTTTATGATTGCACATGGTAAAGAATGTGATTAAAGGCTCTTTTCCTATTTCAAAAGTTTTAGTTTTCGAGGGTAATAGCTACGTATGTTGAAAAAATGAAGATATTAGACTATTTTATGATTGCACATGGTAAAGAATGTGATTAAAGGCTCTTTTCCTATTTCAAAAGTTTTAGTTTTCGAGGGTAATAGCTACGTATGTTGAAAAAATGAAGATATTAGACTATTTTATGATTGCACATGGTAAAGAATGTGATTAAAGGCTCTTTTCCTATTTCAAAAGTTTTAGTTTTCGAGGGTAATAGCTACGTATGTTGAAAAAATGAAGATATTAGACTATTTTATGATTGCAAATGGTAAAGAATGTGATTAAAGGCTCTTTTCCTATTTCAAAAGTTTTAGTTTTCGAGGGTAATAGCTACGTATGTTGAAAAAATGAAGATATTAGACTATTTTATGATTGCAAATGGTAAAGAATGTGATTAAAGGCTCTTTTCCTATGTCAAAAGTTTTAGTTTTCGAGGGTAATAGCTACGTATGTTGAAAAAATGAAGATATTAGACTATTTTATGATTGCAAATGGTAAAGAATGTGATTAAAGGCTCTTTTCCTATTTCAAAAGTTTTAGTTTTCGAGGGTAATAGCTACGTATGTTGAAAAAATGAAGATATTAGACTATTTTATGATTGCAAATGGTAAAGAATGTCAATAAAGGCTCTTTTCCTATGTCAAAAGTTTTAGTTTTCGAGGGTAATAGCTACGTATGTTGAAAAATGAAGATATTAGACTATTTTATGATTGCACATGGTAAAGAATGTGATTAAAGGCTCTTTTCCTATGTCAAAAGTTTTAGTTTTCGAGGGTAATAGCTACGTATGTTGAAAAAATGAAGATATTAGACAATTTTATGATTGCACATGGTAAAGAATGTGATTAAAGGCTCTTTTCCTATTTCAAAAGTTTTAGTTTTCGAGGGTAATAGCTACGTATGTTGAAAAAATGAAGATATTAGACTATTTTATGATTGCACATGGTAAAGAATGTGATTAAAGGCTCTTTTCCTATTTCAAAAGTTTAGTTTTCGAGGGTAATAGCTACGTATGTTGAAAAAATGAAGATATTAGACTATTTTATGATTGCACATGGTAAAGAATGTGATTAAAGGCTCTTTTCCTATTTCAAAAGTTTTAGTTTTCGAGGGTAATAGCTACGTATGTTGAAAAAATGAAGATATTAGACTATTTTATGATTGCACATGGTAAAGAATGTGATTAAAGGCTCTTTTCCTATTTCAAAAGTTTTAGTTTTCGAGGGTAATAGCTACGTATGTTGAAAAAATGAAGATATTAGACTATTTTATGATTGCACATGGTAAAGAATGTGATTAAAGGCTCTTTTCCTATTTCAAAAGTTTTAGTTTTCGAGGGTAATAGCTACGTATGTTGAAAAAATGAAGATATTAGACTATTTTATGATTGCACATGGTAAAGAATGTGATTAAAGGCTCTTTTCCTATTTCAAAAGTTTTAGTTTTCGAGGGTAATAGCTACGTATGTTGAAAAAATGAAGATATTAGACTATTTTATGATTGCACATGGTAAAGAATGTGATTAAAGGCTCTTTTCCTATTTCAAAAGTTTTAGTTTTCGAGGGTAATAGCTACGTATGTTGAAAAAATGAAGATATTAGACTATTTTATGATTGCAAATGGTAAAGAATGTGATTAAAGGCTCTTTTCCTATTTCAAAAGTTTTAGTTTTCGAGGGTAATAGCTACGTATGTTGAAAAAATGAAGATATTAGACTATTTTATGATTGCACATGGTAAAGAATGTGATTAAAGGCTCTTTTCCTATTTCAAAAGTTTTAGTTTTCGAGGGTAATAGCTACGTATGTTGAAAAAATGAAGATATTAGACTATTTTATGATTGCACATGGTAAAGAATGTGATTAAAGGCTCTTTTCCTATTTCAAAAGTTTTAGTTTTCGAGGGTAATAGCTACGTATGTTGAAAAAATGAAGATATTAGACTATTTTATGATTGCACATGGTAAAGAATGTGATTAAAGGCTCTTTTCCTATTTCAAAAGTTTTAGTTTTCGAGGGTAATAGCTACGTATGTTGAAAAAATGAAGATATTAGACTATTTTATGATTGCAAATGGTAAAGAATGTGATTAAAGGCTCTTTTCCTATTTCAAAAGTTTTAGTTTTCGAGGGTAATAGCTACGTATGTTGAAAAAATGAAGATATTAGACTATTTTATGATTGCACATGGTAAAGAATGTGATTAAAGGCTCTTTTCCTATTCAAAAGTTTTAGTTTTCGAGGGTAATAGCTACGTCTGTTGAAAAAATGAAGATATTAGACTATTTTATGATTGCACATGGTAAAGAATGTGATTAAAGGCTCTTTTCCTATTTCAAAAGTTTTAGTTTTCGAGGGTAATAGCTACGTATGTTGAAAAAATGAAGATATTAGACTATTTTATGATTGCAATGGTAAAGAATGTGATTAAAGGCTCTTTTCCTATTTCAAAAGTTTTAGTTTTCGAGGGTAATAGCTAGTATGTTGAAAAAATGAAGATATTAGACTATTTTATGATTGCACATGGTAAAGAATGTGATTAAAGGCTCTTTTCCTATTTCAAAAGTTTTAGTTTTCGAGGGTAATAGCTACGTATGTTGAAAAAATGAAGATATTAGACTATTTTATGATTGCAATGGTAAAGAATGTGATTAAAGGCTCTTTTCCTATTTCAAAAGTTTTAGTTTTCGAGGGTAATAGCTACGTATGTTGAAAAAATGAAGATATTAGACTATTTTATGATTGCAAATGGTAAAGAATGTGATTAAAGGCTCTTTTCCTATTTCAAAAGTTTTAGTTTTCGAGGGTAATAGCTACGTATGTTGAAAAAATGAAGATATTAGACTATTTTATGATTGCAAATGGTAAAGAATGTGATTAAAGGCTCTTTTCCTATTTCAAAAGTTTTAGTTTTCGAGGGTAATAGCTACGTATGTTGAAAAAATGAAGATATTAGACTATTTTATGATTGCACATGGTAAAGAATGTGATTAAAGGCTCTTTTCCTATTTCAAAAGTTTTAGTTTTCGAGGGTAATAGCTACGTATGTTGAAAAAATGAAGATATTAGACTATTTTATGATTGCAAATGGTAAAGAATGTGATTAAAGGCTCTTTTCCTATTTCAAAAGTTTTAGTTTTCGAGGGTAATAGCTACGTATGTTGAAAAAATGAAGATATTAGACAATTTTATGATTGCACATGGTAAAGAATGTGATTAAAGGCTCTTTTCCTATTTCAAAAGTTTTAGTTTTCGAGGGTAATAGCTACGTATGTTGAAAAAATGAAGATATTAGACTATTTTATGATTGCACATGGTAAAGAATGTGATTAAAGGCTCTTTTCCTATTTCAAAAGTTTTAGTTTTCGAGGGTAATAGCTACGTATGTTGAAAAAATGAAGATATTAGACTATTTTATGATTGCACATGGTAAAGAATGTGATTAAAGGCTCTTTTCCTATTTCAAAAGTTTTAGTTTTCGAGGGTAATAGCTACGTATGTTGAAAAAATGAAGATATTAGACTATTTTATGATTGCACATGGTAAAGAATGTGATTAAAGGCTCTTTTCCTATTTCAAAAGTTTTAGTTTTCGAGGGTAATAGCTACGTATGTTGAAAAAATGAAGATATTAGACTATTTTATGATTGCACATGGTAAAGAATGTGATTAAAGGCTCTTTTCCTATTTCAAAAGTTTTAGTTTTCGAGGGTAATAGCTACGTATGTTGAAAAAATGAAGATATTAGACTATTTTATGATTGCAAATGGTAAAGAATGTGATTAAAGGCTCTTTTCCTATTTCAAAAGTTTTAGTTTTCGAGGGTAATAGCTACGTATGTTGAAAAAATGAAGATATTAGACTATTTTATGATTGCACATGGTAAAGAATGTGATTAAAGGCTCTTTTCCTATGTCAAAAGTTTTAGTTTTCGAGGGTAATAGCTACGTATGTTGAAAAAATGAAGATATTAGACTATTTTATGATTGCACATGGTAAAGAATGTGATTAAAGGCTCTTTTCCAATTTCAAAAGTTTTAGTTTTCGAGGGTAATAGCTACGTATGTTGAAAAAATGAAGATATTAGACTATTTTATGATTGCAAATGGTAAAGAATGTGATTAAAGGCTCTTTTCCTATTTCAAAAGTTTTGGTTTTCGAGGGTAATAGCTACGTATGTTGAAAAAATGAAGATATTAGACTATTTTATGATTGCACATGGTAAAAATGTGATTAAAGGCTCTTTTCCTATGTCAAAAGTTTTAGTTTTCGAGGGTAATAGCTACGTATGTTGAAAAAATGAAGATATTAGACTATTTTATGATTGCACATGGTAAAGAATGTGATTAAAGGCTCTTTTCCTATTTCAAAAGTTTTAGTTTTCGAGGGTAATAGCTACGTATGTTGAAAAAATGAAGATATTAGACTATTTTATGATTGCAAATGGTAAAGAATGTGATTAAAGGCTCTTTTCCTATTTCAAAAGTTTTAGTTTTCGAGGGTAATAGCTACGTATGTTGAAAAAATGAAGATATTAGACAATTTTATGATTGCACATGGTAAAGAATGTGATTAAAGGCTCTTTTCCTATGTCAAAAGTTTTAGTTTTCGAGGGTAATAGCTACGTCTGTTGAAAAAATGAAGATATTAGACTATTTTATGATTGCACATGGTAAAGAATGTGATTAAAGGCTCTTTTCCTATTTCAAAAGTTTTAGTTTTCGAGGGTAATAGCTACGTATGTTGAAAAAATGAAGATATTAGACTATTTTATGATTGCAAATGGTAAAGAATGTGATTAAAGGCTCTTTTCCTATTTCAAAAGTTTTAGTTTTCGAGGGTAATAGCTAGGTATGTTGAAAAAATGAAGATATTAGACTATTTTATGATTGCACATGGTAAAGAATGTGATTAAAGGCTCTTTTCCTATGTCAAAAGTTTTAGTTTTCGAGGGTAATAGCTACGTATGTTGAAAAAATGAAGATATTAGACTATTTTATGATTGCAAATGGTAAAGAATGTGATTAAAGGCTCTTTTCCTATTTCAAAAGTTTTAGTTTTCGAGGGTAATAGCTACGTCTGTTGAAAAAATGAAGATATTAGACTATTTTATGATTGCAAATGGTAAAGAATGTGATTAAAGGCTCTTTTCCTATTTCAAAAGTTTTAGTTTTCGAGGGTAATAGCTACGTATGTTGAAAAAATGAAGATATTAGACTATTTTATGATTGTACATGGTAAAGAATGTGATTAAAGGCTCTTTTCCTATTTCAAAAGTTTTAGTTTTCGAGGGTAATAGCTACGTATGTTGAAAAAATGAAGATATTAGACTATTTTATGATTGCACATGGTAAAGAATGTGATTAAAGGCTCTTTTCCTATTTCAAAAGTTTTAGTTTTCGAGGGTAATAGCTACGTATGTTGAAAAAATGAAGATATTAGACTATTTTATGATTGCAAATGGTAAAGAATGTGATTAAAGGCTCTTTTCCTATTTCAAAAGTTTTAGTTTTCGAGGGTAATAGCTACGTATGTTGAAAAAATGAAGATATTAGACAATTTTATGATTGCACATGGTAAAGAATGTGATTAAAGGCTCTTTTCCTATGTCAAAAGTTTTAGTTTTCGAGGGTAATAGCTACGTATGTTGAAAAATGAAGATATTAGACTATTTTATGATTGCACATGGTAAAGAATGTGATTAAAGGCTCTTTTCCTATTTCAAAAGTTTTAGTTTTCGAGGGTAATAGCTACATGTTGAAAAAATGAAGATATTAGACTATTTTATGATTGCAAATGGTAAAGAATGTGATTAAAGGCTCTTTTCCTATGTCAAAAGTTTTAGTTTTCGAGGGTAATAGCTACGTATGTTGAAAAAATGAAGATATTAGACTATTTTATGATTGCAATGGTAAAGAATGTGATTAAAGGCTCTTTTCCTATTTCAAAAGTTTTAGTTTTCGAGGGTAATAGCTACGTATGTTGAAAAAATGAAGATATTAGACTATTTTATGATTGCAAATGGTAAAGAATGTGATTAAAGGCTCTTTTCTATTTCAAAAGTTTTAGTTTTCGAGGGTAATAGCTACGTATGTTGAAAAAATGAAGATATTAGACTATTTTATGATTGCAAATGGTAAAGAATGTGATTAAAGGCTCTTTTCCTATTTCAAAAGTTTTAGTTTTCGAGGGTAATAGCTACGTCTGTTGAAAAAATGAAGATATTAGACTATTTTATGATTGCACATGGTAAAGAATGTGATTAAAGGCTCTTTTCCTATTTCAAAAGTTTTAGTTTTCGAGGGTAATGGCTACGTATGTTGAAAAAATGAAGATATTAGACTATTTTATGATTGCAAATGGTAAAGAATGTGATTAAAGGCTCTTTTCCTATTTCAAAAGTTTTAGTTTTCGAGGGTAATAGCTACGTCTGTTGAAAAAATGAAGATATTAGACTATTTTATGATTGCACATGGTAAAGAATGTGATTAAAGGCTCTTTT
>NW_027064051.1:0-28447 GCF_032884065.1 Artemia franciscana
AAAAAGAGCCTTACCCTGTGCAATCATAAAATAATCTAATATCTTCATTTTTTCCATGGACGTAGCTATTACCCTCGAAAACTAAAACTTTTAAAATAGAAAAAGAGCCTTTAATCACATTCTTTACCATGTGCAATCATAAAATAGTCTAATATCTTCATTTTTTCCACGGACGTAGCTATTACCCTCAAAACTAAAACTTTTGAAATAGAAAAAGAGCCTTTAATCACATTCTTTACCATGTGCAATCATAAAATAGTCTAATATCTTCATTTTTTCCACTATTACCCTCGAAAACTAAAACTTTTAATATAGAAAAAGAGCCTTTAATCACATTCTTTACCATGTGCGATCATAAAATAGTCTAATGTCTTCATTTTTTCTACGGACCTAGCTATTACCCTCGAAAACTAAAACTTTTGAAATAGAATAAGAGCCTTTAATCACATTCTTTACCATGTGCAATCATAAAATAGTCTAATATCTTCATTTTTTTCCACGGGCGTAGCTAATACCCCCGAAAACTAAAACTTTTGAAATAGAAAAAGAGCCTTTAATCACATTCTTTACCATGTGCAATCATAAAATAGTCTAATATCTTCATTTTTTCCACGAACGTAGCTATTACCCTCGAAAACTAAAACTTTTAAAATAGAAAAAGAGCCTTTAATCACATTCTTTACCATGTGCAATCATAAAACAGTCTAATATCTTCATTTTTTCCACGGACGTAGCTATTACCCCCGAAAACTAAAACTTTTGAAATAGAAAAAGAGCCTTTAATCACATTCTTTACCATGTGCAATCATAAAATAGTCTATTATCTTCATTTTTTCCGCGGACGTAGCTATTACCCTTGAAAACTAAAACTTTTGAAATAGAAAAAGAGCCTTTAATCACATTCTTTACCATGTGCAATCATAAAATAGTCTAATATCTTCATTTTTTCCACGGACGTAGCTATTACCCTCGAAAACTAAAACTTTTGAAATAGAAAAAGAGCCTTTAATCACATTCTTTACCATGTGCAATCATAAAATATTCTAATATCTTCATTTTTTCCACGGTCGCAGCTATTACCCTTGAAAACTAAAACTTTTGAAATAGAAAAAGAACCTTTAATCAAATTCTTTACCATGTGCAATCATAAAATAGTCTAATATCTTCATTTTTTCCACGGACGTAGCTATTACCCCCGAAAACTAAAACTTTTAAAATAGAAAAAGAGCCTTTAATCACATTCTTTACCATGTGCGATCATAAAATAGTCTAATGTCTTCATTTTTTCTACGGACCTAGCTATTACCCTCGAAAACTAAAACTTTTGAAATAGAATAAGAGCCTTTAATCACATTCTTTACCATGTGCAATCATAAAATAGTCTAATATCTTCATTTTTTTCCACGGGCGTAGCTAATACCCCCGAAAACTAAAACTTTTGAAATAGAAAAAGAGCCTTTAATCACATTCTTTACCATGTGCAATCATAAAATAGTCTAATATCTTCATTTTTTCCACGGACGTAGCTATTACCCTCGAAAACTAAAACTTTTAAAATAGAAAAAGAGCCTTTAATCACATTCTTTACCATGTGCAATCATAAAACAGTCTAATATCTTCATTTTTTCCTCGGACGTAGCTATTACCCCCGAAAACTAAAACTTTTGAAATAGAAAAAAAGCCTTTAATCACATTCTTTACCATGTGCAATCATAAAATAGTCTATTATCTTCATTTTTTCCGCGGACGTAGCTATTACCCTCGAAAACTAAAACTTTTGAAATAGAAAAAGAGCCTTTAATCACATTCTTTACCATGTGCAATCATAAAATAGTCTAATATCTTCATTTTTTCCACGGACGTAGCTATTACCCTCGAAAACTAAAACTTTTAAAATAGAAAAAGGGCCTTTAATCACATTCTTTACCATGTGCAATCATAAAATATTCTAATATCTTCATTTTTTCCACGGTCGCAGCTATTACCCTTGAAAACTAAAACTTTTGAAATAGAAAAAGAACCTTTAATCAAATTCTTTACCATGTGCAATCATAAAATAGTCTAATATCTTCATTTTTTCCACGGACGTAGCTATTACCCCCGAAAACTAAAACTTTTAAAATAGAAAAAGAGCCTTTAATCACATTCTTTACCATGTGCAATCATAAAATAGTCTAATATCTTAATTTTTTCCACGGACGTAGCTATTACCCTCGAAAACTAAAACTTTTGAAATAGAAAAAGAGCCTTTAGTCACATTCTTTACCATGTGCAATCATAAAATAGTCTAATATCTTCATTTTTTCCACGGACGTAGCTATTACCCTCGAAAACTAAAACTTTTGAAATATAAAAAGAGCCTTTAATCACATTCTTTATTATGTGCAATCATAAAATAGTCTAATATCTTCATTTTTTCCACGGACGTAGCTATTACCCTCGAAAACTAAAACTTTTGAAATAGAAAAAGAGCCTTTAATCACATTCTTTACCATGTGCAATCATAAAATAGTCTAATATCTTCATTTTTTCCACGGACGTAGCTATTACCCTCGAAAAATAAAAATTTTGAAATAAAAAAAGAGCCTTTAATCACATTCTTTACCATGTGCAATCATAAAATAGTCTAATATCTTCATTTTTTCCACGGACGTAGCTATTACCCTCGAAAACTAAAACTTTTGAAATAGAAAAAGAGCCTTTAATCACATTCTTTACCATGTGCAATCATAAAATAGTCTAATATCTTCATTTTTTCCACGGACGTAGCTATTACCCTCGAAAACTAAAAATTTTGAAATAAAAAAAGAGCCTTTAATCACATTCTTTACCATGTGCAATCATAAAATAGTCTAATATCTTCATTTTTTCCACGGACGTAGCTATTACCCTCAAAACTAAAACTTTTGAAATAGAAAAAGAGCCTTTAATCACATTCTTTACCATGTGCAATCATAAAATAGTCTAATATCTTCATTTTTTCCACTATTACCCTCGAAAACTAAAACTTTTGATATAGAAAAAGAGCCTTTAATCACATTCTTTACCATGTGCGATCATAAAATAGTCTAATGTCTTCATTTTTTCTACGGACCTAGCTATTACCCTCGAAAACTAAAGCTTTTGAAATAGAATAAGAGCCTTTAATCACATTCTTTACCATGTGCAATCATAAAATAGTCTAATATCTTCATTTTTTTCCACGGGCGTAGCTAATACCCCCGAAAACTAAAACTTTTGAAATAGAAAAAGAGCCTTTAATCACATTCTTTACCATGTGCAATCATAAAATAGTCTAATATCTTCATTTTTCCACGGAAGTAGCTATTACCCTCGAAAACTAAAACTATTGAAATAGAAAAAGAGCCTTTAATCACATTCTTTACCATGTGCAATCATAAAATAGTCTAATATCTTCATTTTTTCCACGGACGTAGCTATTACCCTCGAAAACTAAAACTTTTGAAATAGAAAAAGAGTCTTTAATCACATTCTTTACCATGTGCAATCATAAAATAGTCTAATATCTTCATTTTTTCCACGGACGTAGCTATTACCCTCGAAAACTAAATTTTTGAAATAGAAAAAGAGATATTAATCACATTCTTTACCATGTTCAATCATAAAATAGTCTAATATCTTCATTTTTTCCACGGACGTAGCTATTACCCTCGAAAACTAAAACTTTTGAATAGAAAAGAGCCTTACCCTGTGCAATCATAAAATAATCTAATATCTTCATTTTTTCCATGGATGTAGCTATTACCCTCGAAAACTAAAACTTTTAAAATAGAAAAAGAGCCTTTAATCACATTCTTTACCATGTGCAATCATAAAATAGTCTAATATCTTCATTTTTTCCACGGACGTAGCTATTACCCTCGAAAACTAAAACTTTTGAAATATAAAAAGAGCCTTTAATCACATTCTTTACAATGTGCAATCATAAAATAGTCTAATATCTTCATTTTTTCCACGGACGTAGCTATTACCCTCGAAAACTAAAACTTTTGAAATAGAAAAAGAGCCTTTAATCACATTCTTTACCATGTGCAATCATAAAATAGTCTAATATCTTCATTTTTTCCACGGACGTAGCTATTACCCTCGAAAACTAAAACTTTTGAAATAAAAAAAGAGCTTTTAATCACATTCTTTACCATGTGCAATCATAAAATAGTCTAATATCTTCATTTTTTTCACGGACGTAGCTATTACCCTCGAAAACTAAAACTTTTTAAGTAGAAAAAGAGCCTTTAATCACATTCTTTACCATGTGCAATCATAAAATAGTCTAATATCTTCATTTTTTCCACGGACGTAGCTATTACCCTCGAAAACTAAAACTTTTGAAATAGAAAAAGAGCCTTTAATCACATTCTTTACCATGTGCAATCATAAAATAGTCTAATATCTTCATTTTTTCCACGGACGTAGCTATTACCCTCGAAAACTAAAACTTTTGAAATAGAAAAAGAGCCTTTAATGACATTCTTTACCATGTGCAATCATAAAATAGTCTAATATCTTCATTTTTTCCACGGACGTAGCTATTACCCTTGAAAACTAAAACTTTTGAAATAGAAAAAGAACCTTTAATCAAATTCTTTACCATGTGCAATCATAAAATAGTCTAATATCTTCATTTTTTCCACGGACGTAGCTATTACCCCCGAAAACTAAAACTTTTGAAATAGAAAAAGAGCCTTTAATCACATTCTTTACCATGTGCAATCATAAAATAGTCTAATATCTTAATTTTTTCCACGGACGTAGCCATTACCCTCGAAAACTAAAACTTTTGAAATAGAAAAAGAGCCTTTAGTCACATTCTTTACCATGTGCAATCATAAAATAGTCTAATATCTTCATTTTTTCCACGGACGTAGCTATTACCCTCGAAAACTAAAACTTTTGAAATATAAAAAGAGCCTTTAATCACATTCTTTATTATGTGCAATCATAAAATAGTCTAATATCTTCATTTTTTCCGAGGACGTAGCTATTACCCTCGAAAACTAAAACTTTTGAAATAGAAAAAGAGCCTTTAATCACATTCTTTACCATGTGCAATCATAAAATAGTCTAATATCTTCATTTTTTCCACGGACGTAGCTATTACCCTCGAAAACTAAAAATTTTGAAATAAAAAAAGAGCCTTTAATCACATTCTTTACCATGTGCAATCATAAAATAGTCTAATATCTTCATTTTTTCCACGGACGTAGCTATTACCCTCGAAAATTAAAACTTTTGAAACAGAAAAAGAGCCTTTAATCACATTCTTTACCATGTGCAATCATAAAATAGTTTAATATCTTCATTTTTTCCACGGACGTAGCTATTACCCTCGAAAACTAAAACTTTTGAAATAGAAAAAGAGCCTTTAATCACATTCTTTACCATGTGCAATCATAAAATAGTCTAATGTCTTCATTTTTTCCACGGACGTAGCTATTACCCCCGAAAACTAAAACTTTTGAAATAGAAAAAGAGCCTTTAATCACATTCTTTACCATGTGCAATCAAAAAATAGTCTAATATCTTCATTTTTTTCCACGGACGTAGCTAATACCCCCGAAAACTAAAACTTTTGAAATAGAAAAAGAGCCTTTAATCACATTCTTTACCATGTGCAATCATAAAATAGTCTAATATCTTCATTTTTTCCACGGAAGTAGCTATTACCCTCGAAAACTAAAACTATTGAAATAGAAAAAGAGCCTTTAATCACATTCTTTACCATGTGCAATCATAAAATAGTCTAATATCTTCATTTTTTCCACGGACGTAGCTATTACCCTCGAAAACTAAAACTTTTGAAATAGAAAAAGAGTCTTTAATCACATTCTTTACCATGTGCAATCATAAAATAGTCTAATATCTTCATTTTTTCCACGGACGTAGCTATTACCCCCGAAAACTAAAACTTTTGAAATAGAAAAAGAGCCTTTAATCACATTCTTTACCATGTGCAATCATAAAATAGTCTAATATCTTAATTTTTTCCACGAACGTAGCCATTACCCTCGAAAACTAAAACTTTTGAAATAGAAAAAGAGCCTTTAGTCACATTCTTTACCATGTGCAATCATAAAATAGTCTAATATCTTCATTTTTTCCACGGACGTAGCTATTACCCTCGAAAACTAAAACTTTTGAAATATAAAAAGAGCCTTTAATCACATTCTTTATTATGTGCAATCATAAAATAGTCTAATATCTTCATTTTTTCCGAGGACGTAGCTATTACCCTCGAAAACTAAAACTTTTGAAATAGAAAAAGAGCCTTTAATCACATTCTTTACCATGTGCAATCATATAATAGTCTAATATCTTCATTTTTTCCACGGACGTAGCTATTACCCTCGAAAACTAAAAATTTTGAAATAGAAAAAGAGCCTTTAATCACATTCTTTACCATGTGCAATCATAAAATAGTCTAATATCTTCATTTTTTCCACGGACGTAGCTATTACCCTCGAAAATTAAAACTTTTGAAACAGAAAAAGAGCCTTTAATCACATTCTTTACCATGTGCAATCATAAAATAGTTTAATATCTTCATTTTTTCCACGGACGTAGCTATTACCCTCGAAAACTAAAACTTTTGAAATAGAAAAAGAGCCTTTAATCACATTCTTTACCATGTGCAATCATAAAATAGTCTAATGTCTTCATTTTTTCTACGGACGTAGCTATTACCCCCGAAAACTAAAACTTTTGAAATAGAAAAAGAGCCTTTAATCACATTCTTTACCATGTGCAATCAAAAAATAGTCTAATATCTTCATTTTTTTCCACGGACGTAGCTAATACCCCCGAAAACTAAAACTTTTGAAATAGAAAAAGAGCCTTTAATCACATTCTTTACCATGTGCAATCATAAAATAGTCTAATATCTTCATTTTTTCCACGGAAGTAGCTATTACCCTCGAAAACTAAAACTATTGAAATAGAAAAAGAGCCTTTAATCACATTCTTTACCATGTGCAATCATAAAATAGTCTAATATCTTCATTTTTTCCACGGACGTAGCTATTACCCTCGAAAACTAAAACTTTTGAAATAGAAAAAGAGTCTTTAATCACATTCTTTACCATGTGCAATCATAAAATAGTCTAATATCTTCATTTTTTCCACGGACGTAGCTATTACCCTCGAAAACTAAATTTTTGAAATAGAAAAAGAGATATTAATCACATTCTTTACCATGTGCAATCATAAAATAGTCTAAAATCTTCATTTTTTCCACGGACGTAGCTATTACCCTTGAAAACTAAAACTTTTGAAATAGAAAAAGAGCCTTTAATCACATTCTTTACCATGTGCAATCATAAAATAGTCTAATATCTTCATTTTTTCCACGGACGTAGCCATTACCCTCGAAAACTAAAACTTTTGAAATAGAAAAAGAGCCTTTAATCACATTCTTTACCATGTGCAATCATAAAATAGTCTAATATCTTCATTTTTTCCACGGACGTAGCTATTACCCTCGAAAACTAAAACTTTTGAAATAGAAAAAGAGCCTTTAATCACATTCTTTACCATGTGCAATAATAAAATAGTCTAATATCTTCATTTTTTCCACGGACTTAGCTATTACCCTCGAAAACTAAAACTTTTGAAATATAAAAAGAGCCTTTAATCACATTCTTTACAATGTGCAATCATAAAATAGTCTAATATCTTCATTTTTTCCACGGACATAGCTATTACCCTCGAAAACTAAAACTTTTGAAATAGAAACAGAGCCTTTAATCACATTCTTTACCATGTGCAATCATAAAATAGTCTAATATCTTCATTTTTTCCACGGACGTAGCTATTACCCTCGAAAACTAAAACTTTTGAAATAAAAAAAGAGCCTTTAATCACATTCTTTACCATGTGCAATCATAAAATAGTCTAATATCTTCATTTTTTCCACGGACGTAGCTATTACCCTCGAAAACTAAAACTTTTGAAATAGAAAAAGAGCCTTTAATCACATTCTTTACCATGTGCAATCATAAAATAGTCTAATATCTTCATTTCTTCTACGGACGAAGCTATTACCCTCGAAAACTAAAACTTTTGAAATAGAAAAAGAGCCTTTAATCACATTCTTTACCATATGCAATCATAAAATAGTCTAATGTCTTCATTTTTTCCACGGATGTAGCTATTACCCCCGAAAACTAAAACTTTTGAAATAGAAAAAGAGCCTTTAATCACATTCTTTACCATGTGCAATCAAAAAATAGTCTAATATCGTCATTTTTTCCACGGACCTAGCTATTACCCTCGAAAACTAAAACTTTTGAAATAGAAAAAGAGCCTTTAATCACATTCTTTACCATGTGCAATTATAAAATAGTCTAATATCTTCATTTTTTTTCCACGGACGTAGCTAATACCCCCGAAAACTAAAACTTTTGAAATAGAAAAAGAGCCTTTAATCACATTCTTTACCATGTGCAATCATAAAATAGTCTAATATCTTCATTTTTTCCACGGATGTAGCTATTACCCTCGAAAACTAAAACTATTGAAATAGAAAAAGAGCCTTTAATCACATTCTTTACCATGTGCAATCATAAAATAGTCTAATATCTTCATTTTTTCCACGGACGTAGCTATTACCCTCGAAAACTAAAACTTTTGAAATAGAAAAAGAGCCTTTAATCACATTCTTTACCATGTGCAATCATAAAATAGTCTAATATCTTCATTTTTTCCACGGACGTAGCTATTACCCTCGAAAACTAAAACTTTTGAAATAGAAAAAGAGCTTTTAATCACATTCTTTACCATGTGCAATCATAAAATAGTCTAATATCTTCATTTTTTCCACGGACGTAGCTATTACCCTCGAAAACTAAAACTTTTGAAATAGAAAAAGAGCCTTTAATCACATTCTTTACCATGTGCAATCATAAAACAGTCTAATATCTTCATTTTTTCCACGGACGTAGCTTTTACCCCCAAAAACTAAAACTTTTGAAATAGAAAAAGAGCCTTTAACCACATTCTTTACCATGTGCAATCATAAAATAGTCTATTATCTTCATTTTTTCCACGGACGTAGCTATTACCCTCGAAAACTAAAACTTTTGAAATAGAAAAAGAGCCTTTAATCACATTCTTTACCATGTGCAATCATAAAATAGTCTAATATCTTCATTTTTTCCACGGACATTACTATTACCCTCGAAAAATAAAACTTTTGAAATAGAAAAAGAGCCTTTAATCACATTCTTTACCCTGTGCAATCATAAAATAGTCTAATATCTTCATTTTTTCCACGGACGTAGCTATTACCCTCGAAAACTAAAACTTTTGAAATAGAAAAAGAGCCTTTAATCACATTCTTTACCATGTGCAATCATAAAATAGTCTAATATCTTCATTTTTTCCACGGACGTAGCTATTACCCTCGAAAACTATAACTTTTGAAATAGAAAAAGAGCTTTTAATCACATTCTTTACCATGTGCAATCATAAAATAGTCTAATATCTTCATTTTTTCCACGGACGTAGCTATTACCCTCGAAAACTAAAACTTTTGAAATAGAAAAAGAGCCTTTAATCACATTCTTTACCATGTGCAATCATAAAACAGTCTAATATCTTCATTTTTTCCACGGACGTAGCTATTACCCCCAAAAACTAAAACTTTTGAAATAGAAAAAGAGCCTTTAATCACATTCTTTACCATGTGCAATCATAAAATAGTCTATTATCTTCATTTTTTCCACGGACGTAGCTATTACCCTCGAAAACTAAAACTTTTGAAATAGAAAAAGAGCCTTTAATCACATTCTTTACCATTTGCAATCATAAAATAGTCTAATATCTTCATTTTTTCCACGGACGTAGCTATTACCCTCGAAAACTAAAACTTTTGAAATAGAAAAAGAGCCTTTAATCACATTCTTTACCATGTGCAATCATAAAATAGTCTAATATCTTCATTTTTTCCACGGACGTAGCTATTACCCCCGAAAACTAAAACTTTTGAAATAGAAAAAGAGCCTTTAATCATATTCTTTACCATGTGCAATCATAAAATAATCTAATATCTTAATTTTTTCCACGGACGTAGCCATTACCCTCGAAAACTAAAACTTTTGAAATAGAAAAAGAGCCTTTAATCACATTCTTTACCATGTGCAATCATAAAACAGTCTAATATCTTCATTTGTTCTACGGACGTAGCTATTACCCTCGAAAACTAAAACTTTTGAATTAGAAAAAGAGCCTTTAATCACATTCTTTACCATGTATAATCATAAAATAGTCTAATATCTTCATTTTTTCCAGGGACGTAGCTATTACCCTCGAAAACTAAAACTTTTGAAATATAAAAAGAGCCTTTAATCACATTCTTTACCATGTGCAATCATAAAATAGTCTAATATCTTCATTTTTTCCACGGACGTACCTATTATCCTCGAAAACTAAAACTTTTGAAATAGAAAAAGAGCCTTTAATCACATTCTTTACCATGTGCAATCATAAAATAGTCTAATGTCTTCATTTTTTCCACGGACGTAGCTATTACCCTCGAAAACTAAAACTTTTGAAATAAAAAAAGAGCCTTTAATCACATTCTTTACCATGTGCAATCATAAAATAGTCTAATATCTTGATTTTTTCCACGGAAGTAGCTATTACCCTCGAAAACTAAAACTTTTGAAATAGCAAAAGAGCCTTTAATCACATTCTTTACCATGTGCAATCAAAAAATAGTCTAATATCTTCATTTTTTCCACGGACGTTGCTATTACCCTCGAAAACTAAAACTTTTGAAATAGGAAAAGAGCCTTTAATCACATTCTTTACAATTTGCAATCATAAAATAGTCTAATATCTTCATTTTTTTCCACGGACGTAGCTATTACCCCCGAAAACTAAAACTTTTGAAATAGAAAAAGAGCCGTTAATCACATTCTTTACCATGTGCAATCATAAAATAGTCTAATATCTTCATTTTTTCCACGGACGTAGCTATTACCCTCGAAAACTAAAACTTTTGAAATAGAAAAAGAGTCTTTAATCACATTCTTTACCATGTGCAATCATAAAATAGTCTAATATCTTCATTTTTTCCACGGACGTAGCTATTACCCCCGAAAAATAAAACTTTTGAAACAGAAAAAGAGCCTTTAATCACATTGTTTACCATGTGCAATCATAAAAAAGTCTAATATCTTCATTTTTTCCACGGACGTAGCTATTACCCCCGAAAACTAAAACTTTTGAAACAGAAAAAGAGCCTTTAATCACATTCTTTACCATTTGCAATCATAAAATAGTCTAATATCTTCATGTTTTCCACGGACGTAGCTATTACCCTCAAAAACTAAAACTTTTGAAATAGAAAAAGAGCCTTTAATCACATTCTTTACCATGTGCAATCATAAAATAGTCTAATATCTTCATTTTTTCCACGGACATAGCTATTACCCTCAAAAACTAAAACTTTTGAAATAGAAAAAGAGCCTTTAATCACATTCTTTACCATGTGCAATCATAAAATAGTCTAATATCTTCATTTTTTCCACGGACGTAGCTATTACCCTCGAAAACTAAAACTTTTCAAATAGAAAAAGAGCCTTTAATCACATTCTTTACCATTTGCAATCATAAAATAGTCTAATATCTTCATTTTTTCCACGGACGTAGCTATTACCCTCGAAAACTAAAACTTTTGAAATAGAAAAAGAGCCTTTAATCACATTCTTTACCATGTGCAATCATAAAATAGTCTAATATCTTCATTTTTTCCACGGACGTAGCTATTACCCCCGAAAACTAAAACTTTTGAAATAGAAAAAGAGCCTTTAATCATATTCTTTACCATGTGCAATCATAAAATAATCTAATATCTTAATTTTTTCCACGGACGTAGCCATTACCCTCGAAAACTAAAACTTTTGAAATAGAAAAAGAGCCTTTAATCACATTCTTTACCATGTGCAATCATAAAACAGTCTAATATCTTCATTTTTTCCACGGACGTAGCTATTACCCTCGAAAACTAAAACTTTTGAATTAGAAAAAGAGCCTTTAATCACATTCTTTACCATGTGCAATCATAAAATAGTCTAATATCTTCATTTTTTCCAGGGACGTAGCTATTACCCTCGAAAACTAAAACTTTTGAAATATAAAAAGAGCCTTTAATCACATTCTTTACCATGTGCAATCATAAAATAGTCTAATATCTTCATTTTTTCCACGGACGTAGCTATTATCCTCGAAAACTAAAACTTTTGAAATAGAAAAAGAGCCTTTAATCACATTCTTTACCATGTGCAATCATAAAATAGTCTAATATCTTCATTTTTTCCACGGACGTAGCTATTACCCTCGAAAACTAAAACTTTTGAAATAAAAAAAGAGCCTTTAATCACATTCTTTACCATGTGCAATCATAAAATAGTCTAATATCTTGATTTTTCCACGGAAGTAGCTATTACCCTCGAAAACTAAAACTTTTGAAATAGCAAAAGAGCCTTTAATCACATTCTTTACCATGTGCAATCATAAAATAGTCTAATATCTTCATTTTTTCCACAGACGTAGCTATTACCCTCGAAAACTAAAACTTTTGAAATAGAAAAAGAGCTTTTAATCACATTCTTTACCATGTGCAATCATAAAATAGTCTAATATCTTCATTTTTTCCACGGACGTAGCTATTACCCTCGAAAACTAAAACTTTTGAAATAGAAAAAGAGCCTTTAATCACATTCTTTACCATGTGCAATCATAAAACAGTCTAATATCTTCATTTTTTCCACGGACGTAGCTTTTACCCCCAAAAACTAAAACTTTTGAAATAGAAAAAGAGCCTTTAATCACATTCTTTACCATGTGCAATCATAAAATAGTCTATTATCTTCATTTTTTCCACGGACGTAGCTATTACCCTCGAAAACTAAAACTTTTGAAATAGAAAAAGAGCCTTTAATCACATTCTTTACCATGTGCAATCATAAAATAGTCTAATATCTTCATTTTTTCCACGGACATTACTATTACCCTCGAAAAATAAAACTTTTGAAATAGAAAAAGAGCCTTTAATCACATTCTTTACCCTGTGCAATCATAAAATAGTCTAATATCTTCATTTTCTCCACGGACGTAGCTATTACCCTCGAAAACTAAAACTTTTGAAATAGAAAAAGAGCCTTTAATCACATTCTTTACCATGTGCAATCATAAAACAGTCTAATATCTTCATTTTTTCCACGGACGTAGCTTTTACCCCCAAAAACTAAAACTTTTGAAATAGAAAAAGAGCCTTTAATCACATTCTTTACCATGTGCAATCATAAAATAGTCTATTATCTTCATTTTTTCCACGAACGTAGCTATTACCCTCGAAAACTAAAACTTTTGAAATAGAAAAAGAGCCTTTAATCACATTCTTTACCATGTGCAATCATAAAATAGTCTAATATCTTCATTTTTTCCACGGACATTACTATTACCCTCGAAAAATAAAACTTTTGAAATAGAAAAAGAGCCTTTAATCACATTCTTTACCCTGTGCAATCATAAAATAGTCTAATATCTTCATTTCTCCACGGACGTAGCTATTACCCCCGAAAACTAAAACTTTTGAAATAGGAAAAGAGCCTTTAATCACATTCTTTACCATGTGCAATCATAAAATAGTCTAATATCTTCATTTTTTCCACGGACATAGCTATTACCCTCGAAAACTATAACTTTTGAAATAGAAAAAGAGCTTTTAATCACATTCTTTACCATGTGCAATCATAAAATAGTCTAATATCTTCATTTTTTCCACGGACGTAGCTATTACCCTCGAAAACTAAAACTTTTGAAATAGAAAAAGAGCCTTTAATCACATTCTTTACCATGTGCAATCATAAAACAGTCTATTATCTTCATTTTTTCCACGGACGTAGCTATTACCCTCGAAAACTAAAACTTTTGAAATAGAAAAAGAGCCTTTAATCACATTCTTTACCATTTGCAATCATAAAATAGTCTAATATCTTCATTTTTTCCACGGACGTAGCTATTACCCTCGAAAACTAAAACTTTTGAAATAGAAAAAGAGCCTTTAATCACATTCTTTACCATGTGCAATCATAAAATAGTCTAATATCTTCATTTTTTCCACGGACGTAGCTATTACCCCCGAAAACTAAAACTTTTGAAATAGAATAAGAGCCTTTAATCATATTCTTTACCATGTGCAATCATAAAATAGTCTAATATCTTAATTTTTTCCACGGACGTAGCCATTACCCTCGAAAACTAAAACTTTTGAAATAGAAAAAGAGCCTTTAATCACATTCTTTACCATGTGCAATCATAAAACAGTCTAATATCTTCATTTTTTCCACGGACGTAGCTATTACCCTCGAAAACTAAAACTTTTGAAATAGAAAAAGAGCCGTTAATCACATTCTTTACCATGTGCAATCATAAAATAGTCTAATATCTTCATTTTTTCCACGGACGTAGCTATTACCCTCGAAAACTAAAACTTTTGAAATAGAAAAAGAGTCTTTAATGACATTCTTTACCATGTGCAATCATAAAATAGTCTAATATCTTCATTTTTTCCACGGACATTACTATTACCCTCGAAAAATAAAACTTTTGAAATAGAAAAAGAGCCTTTAATCACATTCTTTACCCTGTGCAATCATAAAATAGTCTAATATCTTCATTTTTTCCACGGACGTAGCTATTACCCTCGAAAACTAAAACTTTTGAAATAGAAAAAGAGCCTTTAATCACGTTCTTTACCATGTGCAATCATAAAACAGTCTAATATCTTCATTTTTTCCACGGACGTAGCTATTACCCCCAAAAACTAAAACTTTTTAAATAGAAAAAGAGCCTTTAATCACATTCTTTACCATGTGAAATCATAAAATAGTCTATTATCTTCATTTTTTCCACGGACGTAGCTATTACCCTCGAAAACTAAAACTTTTGAAATAGAAAAAGAGCCTTTAATCACATTCTTTACCATGTGCAATCATAAAATAGTCTAATATCTTAATTTTTTCCACGGACGTAGCCATTACCTTCGAAAACTAAAACTTTTGAAATAGAAAAGAGCCTTTAATCACATTCTTTACCATGTGCAATCATAAAACAGTCTAATATCTTCATTTTTTCCACGGACGTAGCTATTACCCTCGAAAACTAAAACTTTTGAATTAGAAAAAGAGCCTTTAATCACATTCTTTACCATGTGCAATCATAAAATAGTCTAATATCTTCATTTTTTCCAGGGACGTAGCTATTACCCTCGAAAACTAAAACTTTTGAAATATAAAAAGAGCCTTTAATCACATTCTTTGCCATGTGCAATCATAAAATAGTCTAATATCTTCATTTTTTCCGCGGACGTAGCTACCTTTAATCACATTCTTTACCATGTGCAATCAAAAAATAGTCTAATATCTTCATTTTTTCCACGGACGTAGCTATTACCCTCGAAAACTAAAACTTTTGAAATAAAAAAAGAGCCTTTAATCACATTCTTTACCATGTGCAATCATAAAATAGTCTAATATCTTCATTTTTTCCACGGAAGTAGCTATTACCCTCGAAAACTAAAACTTTTGAAATAGAAAAAGAGCCTTTAATCACATTCTTTACCATGTGCAATCATAAAATAGTCTAATATCTTCATTTTTTCCACGGACGTAGCTATTACCCTCGAAAACTAAAACTTTTGAAATAGACAAAGAGCCTTTAATCACATTCTTTACCATGTGCAATCATAAAATAGTCTAATGTCTTCAATTTTTCCACGGACGTAGCTATTACCCCCTAAAACTAAAACTTTTGAAATAGAAAAAGAGCCTTTAATCACATTCTTTACCATGTGCAATCATAAAATAGTCTAATATCGTCATTTTTTCCACGGACGTAGCTATTACCCTCGAAAACTAAAACTTTTGAAATAGAAAAAGAGCCTTTAATCACATTCTTTACCATGTGCAATCATAAAATAGTCTAATATTTTCATTTTTATCCACGGACGTAGCTATTACCCCCGAAAACTAAAACTTTTGAAACAGAAAAAGAGCCTTTAATCACATTGTTTACCATGTGCAATCATAAAATAGTCTAATATCTTCATTTTTTCCACGGACGTAGCTATTACCCCCGAAAACTAAAACTTTTGAAACAGAAAAAGAGCCTTTAATCACATTCTTTACCATGTGCAATCATAAAATAGTCTAATATCTTCATGTTTTCCACGGACGTAGCTATTACCCTCGAAAACTAAAACTTTTGAAATAGAAAAAGAGCCTTTAATCACATTCTTTACCATGTGCAATCATAAAATAGTCTAATATCTTCATTTTTTCAACGGACATAGCTATTACCCTCGAAAACTAAAACTTTTGAAATAGAAAAAGAGCCTTTAATCACATTCTTTACCATGTGCAATCATAAAATAGTCTAATATCTTCATTTTTTCCACGGACGTAGCTATTACCCTCGAAAACTAAAACTTTTGAAATAGAAAAAGAGCCTTCAATCACATTCTTTACCATGTGCAATCATAAAATAGTCTAATATCTTAATTTTTTCCCCGGACGTAGCTATTACCCTCGAAAACTAAAACTTTTGAAATAGAAAAAGAGCCTTTAATCACATTCTTTACCATGTGCAATCATAAAATAGTCTAATATCTTCATTTTTTTCCACGGACGTAGCTATTACCCCCGAAAACTAAAACTTTTGAAACAGAAAAAGAGCCTTTAATCACATTGTTTACCATGTGCAATCATAAAATAGTCTAATATCTTCATTTTTTCCACGGACGTAGCTATTACCCCCGAAAACTAAAACTTTTGAAACAGAAAAAGAGCCTTTAATCACATTCTTTACCATGTGCAATCATAAAATAGTCTAATATCTTCATTTTTTCCACGGACATAGCTATTACCCTCGAAAACTAAAACTTTTGAAATAGAAAAAGAGCCTTTAATCACATTCTTTACCATGTGCAATCATAAAATAGTCTAATATCTTCATTTTTTCCACGGACGTAGCTATTACCCTCGAAAACTAAAACTTTTGAAATAGAAAAAGAGCCTTCAATCACATTCTTTACCATGTGCAATCATAAAATAGTCTAATATCTTCATTTTTTCCCCAGACGTAGCTATTACCCTCGAAAACTAAAACTTTCGAAATAGAAAAAGAGCCTTTAATCACATTCCTTACCATGTGTAATCATAAAATAGTCTAATATCTTCATTTTTTCCACGGACGTAGCTATTACCCTCGAAAACTAAAACTTTTGAAATAGACAAAGAGCCTTTAATCACATTCTTTACCATATGCAATCATAAAACAGTCTAATATCTTCATTTTTTCCATGGACGTAGCTATTACCCCCAAAAACTAAAACTTTTGAAATAGAAAAAGAGCCTTTAATCACATTCTTTACCATGTGCAATCATAAAATAGTCTATTATCTTCATTTTTTCCACGGACGTAGCTATTACCCCCAAAAACTAAAACTTTTGAAACAGAAAAAGAGCCTTTAATCACATTGTTTACCATGTGCAATCATAAAATAGTCTAATATCTTCATTTTTTCCACGGACGTAGCTATTACCCCCGAAAACTAAAACTTTTGAAACAGAAAAAGTGCCTTTAATCACATTCTTTACCATGTGCAATCATAAAATAGTCTAATATCTTCAAGTTTTCCACGGACGTAGCTATTACCCTCGAAAACTAAAACTTTTGAAAAAGAAAAAGAGCCTTTAATCACATTCTTTACCATGTGCAATCATAAAATAGTCTAATATCTTCATTTTTTCCACGGACATAGCTATTACCCTCGAAAACTAAAACTTTTGAAATAGAAAAAGAGCCTTTAATCACATTCTTTACCCTGTGCAATCATAAAATAGTCTAATATCTTAATTTTTTCCACGGACGTAGCTATTACCCTCGAAAACTAAAACTTTTGAAATAGAAAAAGAGCCTTTAATCACATTCTTTACCATGTGCAATCATAAAATAGTCTAATATCTTCATTTTTTCCACGGACGTAGCTATTACCCTCGAAAACTAAAGCTTTTGAAATAGAAAAAGAGCCTTTAATCACATTCTTTACCATGTGCAATCATAAAATAGTCTAATATCTTCATTTTTTCCACGGACGTAGCTATTACCCTCGAAAACTAAAACTTTTGAAATAGAAAAAGAGCCTTTAATCACATTCTTTACCATGTGCAATCATAAAACAGTGTAATATCTTCATTTTTTTCCACGGACGTAGCTATTACCCCCAAAAACTAAAACTTTTGAAATAGAAAAAGAGCCTTTAATCACATTCTTTACCATGTGCAATCATAAAATAGTCTATTATCTTCATTTTTTCCACGGACGTAGCTATTACCCTCGAAAACTAAAACTTTTGAAATAAAAAAAGAGCCTTTAATCACATTCTTTACCTTGTGCAATCATAAAATAGTCTAATATCTTCATTTTTTCCACGGACGTAGCTATTACCCCCGAAAACTAAAACTTTTGAAATAGAAAAAGAGCCTTACCATGTGCAATCATAAAATAGTCTAATATCTTAATTTTTTCCACGGACGTAGCCATTACCCTCGAAAACTAAAACTTTTGAAATAGAAAAAGAGCCTTTAATCACATTCTTTACCATGTGCAATCATAAAACAGTCTAATATCTTCATTTTTTCCACGGACGTAGCTATTACCCTCGAAAACTAAAACTTTTGAATTAGAAAAAGAGCCTTTAATCACATTCTTTACCATTTGCAATCATAAAATAGTCTAATATCTTCATTTTTTCCAGGGACGTAGCTATTACCCTCGAAAACTAAAACTTTTGAAATATAAAAAGAGCCTTTAATCACATTCTTTACCATGTGCAATCATAAAATAGTCTAATATCTTCATTTTTTCCACGGACGTAGCTATTATCCTCGAAAACTAAAACTTTTGAAATAGAAAAAGAGCCTTTAATCACATTCTTTACCATGTGCAATCATAAAATAGTCTAATATCTTCATTTTTTCCACGGACGTAGCTATTACCCTCAAAAACTAAAACTTTTGAAATAAAAAAAGAGCCTTTAATCACATTCTTTACCATGTGCAATCATAAAATAGTCTAATATCTTCATTTTGTCCACGGAAGTAGCTATTACCCTCGAAAACTAAAACTTTTGAAATAGAAAAAGAGCCTTTAATCACATTCTTTACCATGTGCAATCATAAAATAGTCTAATATCTTCATTTTTTCCACGGACGTAGCTATTACCCTCAAAAACTAAAACTTTTGAAATAGAAAAAGAGTCTTTAATCACATTCTTTACCATGTGCAATCATAAAATAGTCTAATATCTTCATTTTTTTTCCACGGACGTAGCTATTACCCCCGAAAACTAAAACTTTTGAAATAGAAAAAGAGCCTTTAATCACATTCTTCACCATGTGCAATCATAAAATAGTCTAATATCTTCATTTTTTCCACGGACATAGCTATTACCCCTGAAAACTAAAACTTTTGAAATAGAAAAAGAGCCTTTAATCACATTCTGTACCATGTGCAATCATAAAATAGTCTAATATCTTCATTTTTTCCACGGAAGTAGCTATTACCCTCGAAAACTAAAACTTTTCAAATAGAAAAAGAGCCTTTAATCACATTCTTTACCATTTGCAATCATAAAATAGTCTAATATCTTCATTTTTTCCACGGACGTAGCTATTACCCCCAAAAAATAGAACTTTTGAAATAGAAAAAGAGCCTTTAACCACATTCTTTACCATGTGCAATCATAAAATAGTCTAATACCTTCATTTTTTCCACGGACGTAGCTATTACCCTCGATAACTAAAACTTTTGAAATAGAAAAAGAGCCTTTAATCACATTCTTTACCATGTGCAATCATAAAATAGTCTAATATCTTCATTTTTTCCACGGACGAAGCTAATTACCCCCGAAAACTAAAACTTTTGAAACAGAAAAAGAGCCGTTAATCACATTCTTTACCATGTGCAATCATAAAATAGTCTAATATCTTCATTTTTTCCACGGACGTAGCTATTACCCCCGAAAACTAAAACTTTTGAAACAGAAAAAGAGTCTTTAATCACATTCTTTACCATGTGCAATCATAAAATAGTCTAATATCTTCATTTTTTCCATGGACATAGCTATTACCCTCGAAAATTAAACTTTTGAAATAGAAAAAGAGCCTTTAATCACATTCTTTACCATGTGCAATCATAAAATAGTCTAATATCTTCATTTTTTCCACGGACGTAGTTATTACCCTTGAAAACTAAAACTTTTGAAATAGAAAAAGAGCCTTTAATCACACTCTTTACCATGTGCAATCATAAAATAGTCTAATATCTTCATTTTTTCCACGGACGTAGCTATTGCCCCTGAAAACTAAAACTTTTGAAATAGAAAAAGAGCCTTTAATCACATTCTTTACCATGTGCAATCATAAAATAGTCTAATATCTTCATTTTTTCCACGGAAGTAGCTAATACCATCGAAAACTAAAACTTTTGAAATAGAAAAAGAGCCTTTAATCACATTCTTTACCATTTGCAATCATAAAATAGTCTAATATCTTCATTTTTTCCACGGACGTAGCTATTACCCCCGAAAACTAAAACTTTTGAAATAGAAAAAGAGCCTTTAATCACATTCTTTACCATGTGCAATCATAAAATAGTCTAATATCTTCATTTTTTCCACGGACGTAGTTATTACCCTCGAAAACTAAAACTTTTGAAATAGAAAAAGAGCCTTTAATCACGCTCTTTACCATGTGCAATCATAAAATAGTCTTATATCTTCATTTTTTCCACGGACGTAGCTAATGCCCCTGAAAACTAAAACTTTTGAAATAGAAAAAGAGCCTTTAATCACATTCTTTACCATGTGCAATCATAAAATAGTCTAATATCTTCATTTTTTCCACGGAAGTAGCTAATACCATCGAAAACTAAAACTTTTGAAATAGAAAAAGAGCCTTTAATCACATTCTTTACCATTTGCAATCATAAAATAGTCTAATATCTTCATTTTTTCCACGGACGTAGCTATTACCCCCGAAAACTAAAATTTTTGAAATAGAAAAAGAGCCTTTAATCACATTCTTTACCATGTGCAATCATAAAATAGTCTAATATCTTCATTGTTTCCACGGACGTAGCTATTACCCTCGAAAACTAAAACTTTTGAAACACAAAAAGAGCCTTTAATCACATTCTTTACCATGTGCAATCATAAAATAGTCTAATATCTTCATTTTTTCCACGGACGTAGCTATTACCCCCGAAAACTAAAACTTTTGAAACAGAAAAAGAGCCTTTAATCACATTCTTTACCATGTGCAATCATAAAATAGTCTAATATCTTCATTTTTTCCACGGACCTAGCTATTACCCTCGAAAACTAAAACTTTAGAAATAGAAAAAGAGCCTTTAATCACATTCTTTACCATGTGCAATCATAAAATAGTCTAATATCTTCATTTTTTCCATGGACATAGCTATTACCCTCGAAAACTAAAACTTTTGAAATAGAAAAAGAGCGTTTAATCACATTCTTTACCATGTGCAATCATAAAATAGTCTAATATCTTCATTTTTTCCACGGACGTAGTTATTACCCTCGAAAACTAAAACTTTTGAAATAGAAAAAGAGCCTTTAATCACATTCTTTACCATTTACAATCATAAAATAGTCTAACATCTTCATTTTTTCCACGGACGTAGCTATTACCCCGAAAACTAAAACTTTTGAAATAGAAAAAGAGCCTTTAATCACATTCTTTACCATGTGCAATCATAAAATAGTCTAATATATTCATTTTTTCCACGGACGTAGCTATTACCCTCGAAAACTAAAACTTTTGAAATAGAAAAAGAGTCTTTAATCACATTCTTTACCATGTGCAATCATAAAATAGTCTAATATCTTCATTTTTTTCCACGGACGTAGCTATTACCCTCGAAAACTAAATTTTTGAAATAGAAAAGGAGATATTAATCACATTCTTTACCATGTGCAATCATAAAATAGTCTAATATCTTCATTTTTTCCACGGACGTAGCTATTACCCTTGAAAACTAAAACTTTTGAAATAGAAAAATAGCCTTTAATCACATTCTTTACCATGTGCAATCATAAAATAGTCTAATATCTTCATTTTTTCCACGGACGTAGCTATTACCCTCGAAAACTAAATTTTTGAAATAGAAAAAGAGCCTTTAATCACATTCTTTACCATGTGCAATCATAAAATAGTCTAATATCTTCATTTTTTCCACGGACATAGCTATTACCCTCGAAAACTAAAACTTTTGAAATAGAAAAAGAGCCTTTAATCACATTCTTTACCATGTGCAATCATAAAATAGTCTAATATCTTCATTTTTTCCACGGACGTAGCTATTACCCTCGAAAACTAAAACTTTTGAAATAGAAAAAGAGCCTTTAATCACATTCTTTACCATGTGCAATCATAAAATAGTCTAATATCTTCATTTTTTCCACGGAAGTAGCTATTACCCTCGAAAACTAAAACTTTTGAAATAGAAAAAGAGCCTTTAATCACATTCTTTACCATTTTCAATCATAAAATAGTCTAATATCTTCATTTTTCCACGGACGTAGCTATTACCCCCAAAAACTAAAACTTTTGAAATAGAAAAAGAGCCTTTAATCACATTCTTTACCATTTGCAATCATAAAATAGTCTAATATCTTCATTTTTTCCACGGACGTAGCTATTACCCCCAAAAACTAAAACTTTTGAAATAGAAAAAGAGCCTTTAATCATATTCTTTACCATGTGCAATCATAAAATAGTCTAATATCTTCATTTTTTCCACGGACGTAGTTATTACCCTTGAAAACTAAAACTTTTGAAATAGAAAAAGAGCCTTTAATCACACTCTTTACCATGTGCAATCATAAAATAGTCTAATATCTTCATTTCTTCCACAGACGTAGCTCTTGCCCCTGAAAACTAAAACTTTTGAAATAGAAAAAGAGCCTTTAATCACATTCTTTACCATGTGCAATCATAAAATAGTCTAATATCTTCATTTTTTCCACGGAAGTAGCTAATACCATCGAAAACTAAAACTTTTGAAATAGAAAAAGAGCCTTTAATCACATTCTTTACCATTTGCAATCATAAAATAGTCTAATATCTTCATTTTTTCCACGGACGTAGCTATTACCCCCGAAAACTAAAATTTTTGAAAAAGAAAAAGAGCCTTTAATCACATTCTTTACCATGTGCAATCATAAAATAGTCTAATATCTTCATTGTTTCCACGGACGTAGCTATTACCCTCGAAAACTAAAACTTTTGAAACAGAAAAAGAGCCTTTAATCACATTCTTTACCATGTGCAATCATAAAATAGTCTAATATCTTCATTTTTTCCACGGACGTAGCTATTACCCCCGAAAACTAAAACTTTTGAAACAGAAAAAGAGCCTTTAATCACTTTCTTTACCATGTGCAATCATAAAATAGTCTAATATATTCATTTTTTCCACGGACGTAGCTATTACCCTCGAAAACTAAAACTTTTGAAATAGAAAAAGAGTCTTTAATCACATTCTTTACCATGTGCAATCATAAAATAGTCTAATATCTTCATTTTTTTCCACGGACGTAGCTATTACCCTCGAAAACTAAATTTTGAAATAGAAAAAGAGATATTAATCACATTCTTTACCATTTTCAATCATAAAATAGTCTAATATCTTCATTTTTCCACGGACGTAGCTATTACCCCCAAAAACTAAAACTTTTGAAATAGAAAAAGAGCCTTTAATCACATTCTTTACCATGTGCAATCATAAAATAGTCTAATATCTTAATTTGTTCCACGGACGTAGCTATTACCCTCAAAAACTAAAACTTTTGAAATAGAAAATGAGCCTTTAATCACATTCTTTACCATGTGCAATCATAAAATAGTCTAATATCTTCATTTTTTCCATGGACATAGCTATTGCCCCCGAAAACTAAAACTTTTGAAATAGAAAAAGAGCCTTTAATCACATTCTTTACCATGTGCAATCATAAAATAGTCTAATATCTTCATTTTTTCCACGGACGTAGCTATTACCCTCGAAAACTAAAACTTTTGAAATAGAAAAAGAGCCTTTAATCACATTCTTTACCATGTGCAATCATAAAAGAATCTAATATCTTCATTTTTTCCACGGAAGTAGCTATTACCCTCGAAAACAAAAACTTTTGAAATAGAAAAAGAGCCTTTAATCGTATTTTTTACCATGTGCAATCATAAAATAGTCTAATATCTTCATTTTTTCCATGGACATAGCTATTGCCCCCGAAAACTAAAACTTTTGAAATAGAAAAAGAGCCTTTAATCACATTCTTTACCATGTGCAATCATAAAATAGTCTAATATCTTCATTTTTTCCACGGACGTAGCTATTACCCCCGAAAACTAAAACTTTTGAAATAGAAAAAGAGCCTTTAATCATATTCTTTACCATGTGCAATCATAAAATAGTCTAATATCTTCATTTTTTCCACGGACGTAGTTATTACCCTTGAAAACTAAAACTTTTGAAATAGAAAAAGAGCCTTTAATCACACTCTTTACCATGTGCAATCATAAAATAGTCTAATATCTTCATTTTTTCCACGGACGTAGCTATTGCCCCTGAAAACTAAAACTTTTGAAATAGAAAAAGAGCCTTTAATCACATTCTTTACCATGTGCAATCATAAAATAGTCTAATATCTTCATTTTTTCCACGGAAGTAGCTAATACCATCGAAAACTAAAACTTTTGAAATAGAAAATGAGCCTTTAATCACATTCTTTACCATTTGCAATCATAAAATAGTCTAATATCTTCATTTTTTCCACGGACGTAGCTATTACCCCCGAAAACTAAAATTTTTGAAATAGAAAAAGAGCCTTTAATCACATTCTTTACCATGTGCAATCATAAAATAGTCTAATATCTTCATTGTTTCCACGGACGTAGCTATTACCCTCGAAAACTAAAACTTTTGAAACAGAAAAAGAGCCTTTAATCACATTCTTTACCATGTGCAATCATAAAATCGTCTAATATCTTCATTTTTTCCACGGACGTAGCTATTACCCCCGAAAACTAAAACTTTTGAAACAGAAAAAGAGCCTTTAATCACATTCTTTACCATGTGCAATCATAAAATAGTCTAATATCTTCATTTTTTCCACGGACCTAGCTATTACCCTCGAAAACTAAAACTTTAGAAATAGAAAAAGAGCCTTTAATCACATTCTTTACCATGTGCAATCATAAAATAGTCTAATATCTTCATTTTTTCCATGGACATAGCTATTACCCTCGAAAACTAAAACTTTTGAAATAGAAAAAGAGCGTTTAATCACATTCTTTACCATGTGCAATCATAAAATAGTCTAATATCTTCATTTTTTCCACGGACGTAGTTATTACCCTCGAAAACTAAAACTTTTGAAATAGAAAAAGAGCCTTTAATCACATTCTTTACCATTTACAATCATAAAATAGTCTAATATCTTCATTTTTTCCACGGACGTAGCTATTACCCCCGAAAACTAAAACTTTTGAAATAGAAAAAGAGCCTTTAATCACATTCTTTACCATGTGCAATCATAAAATAGTCTAATATATTCATTTTTTCCACGGACGTAGCTATTACCCTCGAAAACTAAAACTTTTGAAATAGAAAAAGAGTCTTTAATCACATTCTTTACCATGTGCAATCATAAAATAGTCTAATATCTTCATTTTTTTCCACGGACGTAGCTATTACCCTCGAAAACTAAATTTTTGAAATAGAAAAAGAGATATTAATCACATTCTTTACCATGTGCAATCATAAAATAGTCTAATATCTTCATTTTTTCCACGGACGTAGCTATTACCCTCGAAAACTAAAACTTTTGAAATAGAAAAATAGCCTTTAATCACATTCTTTACCATGTGCAATCATAAAATAGTCTAATATCTTCATTTTTTCCACGGACGTAGCTATTACCCTCGAAAACTAAATTTTTGAAATAGAAAAAGAGCCTTTAATCACATTCTTTACCATGTGCAATCATAAAATAGTCTAATATCTTCATTTTTTCCACGGACATAGCTATTACCCTCGAAAACTAAAACTTTTGAAATAGAAAAAGAGCCTTTAATCACATTCTTTACCATGTGCAATCATAAAATAGTCTAATATCTTCATTTTTTCCACGGACGTAGCTATTACCCTCGAAAACTAAAACTTTTGAAATAGAAAAAGAGCCTTTAATCACATTCTTTACCATGTGCAATCATAAAATAGTCTAATATCTTCATTTTTTCCACGGAAGTAGCTATTACCCTCGAAAACTAAAACTTTTGAAATAGAAAAAGAGCCTTTAATCACATTCTTTACCATTTTCAATCATAAAATAGTCTAATATCTTCATTTTTCCACGGACGTAGCTATTACCCCCAAAAACTAAAACTTTTGAAATAGAAAAAGAGCCTTTAATCACATTCTTTACCATGTGCAATCATAAAATAGTCTAATATCTTAATTTGTTCCACGGACGTAGCTATTACCCTCAAAAACTAAAACTTTTGAAATAGAAAATGAGCCTTTAATCACATTCTTTACCATGTGCAATCATAAAATAGTCTAATATCTTCATTTTTTCCACGGATGTAGCTTTTACCCTCGAAAACTAAAACTTTTGAAATAGAAAAAGAGCCTTTAATCACATTCTTTACCATGTGCAATCATAAAATAGTCTAATATCTTCATTTTTTCCACGGACATAGCTATTACCCTCGAAAACTAAAACTTTTGAAATAGAAAAAGAGCCTTTCATCACATTCTTTACCATGTGCAATCATAAAATAGTCTAATATCTTCATTTTTTCCACGGACGTAGCTATTACCCTCGAAAACTAAAACTTTTGAAATAGAAAAAGAGCCTTTAATCACATTCTTTACCATGTGCAATCATAAAATAGTCTAATATCTTCATTTTTTCCACGGAAGTAGCTATTACCCTCGAAAACTAAATTTTTGAAATAGAAAAAGAGATATTAATCACATTCTTTACCATGTGCAATCATAAAATAGTCTAATATCTTCATTTTTTCCACGGACGTAGCTATTACCCTTGAAAACTAAAACTTTTGAAATAGAAAAATAGCCTTTAATCACATTCTTTACCATGTGCAATCATAAAATAGTCTAATATCTTCATTTTTTCCACGGACGTAGCTATTACCCTCGAAAACTAAATTTTTGAAATAGAAAAAGAGCCTTTAATCACATTCTTTACCATGTGCAATCATAAAATAGTCTAATATCTTCATTTTTTCCACGGACATAGCTATTACCCTCGAAAACTAAAACTTTTGAAATAGAAAAAGAGCCTTTAATCACATTCTTTACCATGTGCAATCATAAAATAGTCTAATATCTTCATTTTTTCCACGGACGTAGCTATTACCCTCGAAAACTAAAACTTTTGAAATAGAAAAAGAGCCTTTAATCACATTCTTTACCATGTGCAATCATAAAATAGTCTAATATCTTCATTTTTTCCACGGAAGTAGCTATTACCCTCGAAAACTAAAACTTTTGAAATAGAAAAAGAGCCTTTAATCACATTCTTTACCATTTGCAATCATAAAATAGTCTAATATCTTCATTTTTCCACGGACGTAGCTATTACCCCCAAAAACTAAAACTTTTGAAATAGAAAAAGAGCCTTTAATCACATTCTTTACCATGTGCAATCATAAAATAGTCTAATATCTTAATTTGTTCCACGGACGTAGCTATTACCCTCAAAAACTAAAACTTTTGAAATAGAAAATGAGCCTTTAATCACATTCTTTACCATGTGCAATCATAAAATAGTCTAATATCTTCATTTTTTCCACGGACGTAGCTATTACCTTCGAAATATAAAACTTTGAAATAGAAAAAGAGCCTTTAATCACATTCTATACCATGTGCAATCATAAAATAGTCTAATATCTTCATTTTTTCCACGGACGTAGCTCTTACCCCCGAAAACTAAAACATTTGAAACAGAAAAAGAGCCTTTAATCACATTCTTTACCATGTGCAATCATAAAATAGTCTAATATCTTCATTTTTTCCACGGACGTAGCTATTACCCTCGAAAACTAAAACTTTAGAAATAGAAAAAGAGCCTTTAATCATATTTTTTACCATGTGCAATCATAAAATAGTCTAATATCTTCATTTTTTCCATGGACATAGCTATTGCCCCCGAAAACTAAAACTTTTGAAATAGAAAAAGAGCCTTTAATCACATTCTTTACCATGTGCAATCATAAAATAGTCTAATATCTTCATTTTTTCCACGGACGTA
>NW_027064052.1:0-28491 GCF_032884065.1 Artemia franciscana
GTGTTGAAAAAATGAAGATATTAGACTATGTTATGATTGCACATGGTAAAGAATCTGATTAAAGGCTCTTTTCCTATTTCAAAAGTTTTAGTTTTCGGGGGTAATAGCTACGTATGTGGAAAAAATGAAGATATTAGACTATTTTATGATTGCAAAAGGTAAAGAATGTGATTAAAGGCTCTTTTCCTATTTCAAAAGTTTTAGTTTTCGAGGGTAATAGCTACGTATGTTGAAAAAATGAAGATATTAGACTATTTTATGATTGCAAATGGTAAAGATTGTGATTAAAGGCTCTTTTCCTATTTCAAAAGTTTTCGTTTTCGAGGGTAATAGCTAGGTCTGTGGGAAAAATGAAGATATTAGACTATTTTATGATTGCACATGTTAAAGAATGTGATTAAAGGCTCTTTTCCTATTTCAAAAGTTTTAGTTTTCGAGGGAAAGGCTACGTATGTTGAAAAAATGAAGATATTAGACTATTTTATGATTGCAAATGGAAAAGAATGTGATTAAAGGCTCTTTTCCTATGTCAAAAGTTTTAGTTTTCGAGGGTAATAGCTTTGTCTGTGGAAAAAATGAAGATAGTAGACAATTTTATGATTTCACATGGTAAAGAATGTGATTAAAGGCTCTTTTCCTATTTCAAAAGTTTTAGTTTTCGAGGGTAATAGCTATGTCTGTGGAAAAAATGAAGATATTAGACTATTTTATGATTGCACATGGTAAAGAATGTGATTAAAGGCTCTTTTCCTATGTCAAAAGTTTTAGTTTTCGAGGGTAATAGCTTTGTCTGAGGAAAAAATGAAGATATTAGACAATTTTTTGATAGCACATGGTAAAGAATGTGATTAAAGGCTCTTTTCCTATTTCAAAAGTTTTAGTTTTCGAGGGTAATATCTACGTATGTTGAAAAAATGAAGATATTAGACTATTTTATGATTGCAAATGGTAAAGAATGTGATTAAAGGCTCTTTTCCTATGTCAGAAGTTTTAGTTTTCTAGGGTAATAGTTTTGTCTGTGGAAAAAATGAAGATATTAGACAATTTTATGATTGCACATGGTAAAGAATGTGATTAAAGGCTCTTTTCCTATTTCAAAAGTTTTAGTTTTCGAGGGTAATAGCTATGTCTGTGGAAAAAATGAAGATATTAGACTATTTTATGATTGCACATGGTAAAGAATGTGATTAAAGGCTCTTTTCCTATTTCAAAAGTTTTAGTTTTCAGGGTAATAGCTACGTATGTTGAAAAAATGAAGATATTAGACTATTTTATGATTGCACATGGTAAAGAATGTGATTAAAGGCTCTTTTCCTATTCAAAAGTTTTAGTTTTCGAGGGTAATAGCTACGTATGTTGAAAAAATGAAGATATTAGACTATTTTATGATTGCACATGGCAAAGAATGTGATTAAAGGCTCTTTTCCTATTTCAAAAGTTTTAGTTTTCGAGGGTAATAGCTACGTATGTTGAAAAAATGAAGATATTAGACTATTTTATGATTGCACATGGTAAAGAATGTGATTAAAGGCTCTTTTCCTATGTCAAAAGTTTTAGTTTTCGAGGGTAATAGCTACGTATGTTGAAAAAATGAAGATATTAGACTATTTTATGATTGCACATGGTAAAGAATGTGATTAAAGGCTCTTTTCCTATTTCAAAAGTTTTAGTTTTCGAGGGTAATAGCTACGTATGTTGTTCAAAAAATGAAGATATTAGACTATTTTATGATTGCACATGGTAAAGAATGTCATTAAAGGCTCTTTTCCTATTTCAAAAGTTTTAGTTTTCGAGGGTAATAGCTACGTATGTTGAAAAAATGAAGATATTAGACTATTTTATGATTGCACATGGTAAAGAATGTGATTAAAGGCTCTTTTCCTATTTCAAAAGTTTTAGTTTTCGAGGGTAATAGCTACGTATGTTGAAAAAATGAAGATATTAGACTATTTTATGATTGCACATGGTAAAGAATGTGATTAAAGGCTCTTTTCCTATTTCAAAAGTTTTAGTTTTCGAGGGTAATAGCTACGTATGTTGAAAAAATGAAGATATTAGACTATTTTATGATTGCAAATGGTAAAGAATGTGATTAAAGGCTCTTTTCCTATTTCAAAAGTTTTAGTTTTCGAGGGTAATAGCTTCGTCTGTGGAAAAAATGAAGATATTAGACTATTTTATGATTGCACATGGTAAAGAATGTGATTAAAGGCTCTTTTCCTATGTCAAAAGTTTTAGTTTTCGAGGGTAATAGCTACGTATGTTGAAAAAATGAAGATATTAGACTATTTTATGATTGCAATGGTAAAGAATGTGATTAAAGGCTCTTTTCCTATTTCAAAAGTTTTAGTTTTCGAGGGTAATAGCTACGTATGTTGAAAAAATGAAGATATTAGACTATTTTATGATTGCAAATGGTAACGAATGTGATTAAAGGCTCTTTTCCTATGTCAAAAGTTTTAGTTTTCGAGGGTAATAGCTACGTATGTTGAAAAATGAAGATATTAGACTATTTTATGATTGCACATGGTAAAGAATGTGATTAAAGGCTCTTTTCCTATTCAAAAGTTTTAGTTTTCGAGGGTAATAGCTACGTATGTTGAAAAAATGAAGATATTAGACTATTTTATGATTGCAAATGGTAAAGAATGTGATTAAAGGCTCTTTTCCTATGTCAAAAGTTTTAGTTTTCGAGGGTAATAGCTACGTATGTTGTGGAAAAAATGAAGATATTAGACTATTTTATGATTGCAAATGGTAAAGAATGTGATTAAAGGCTCTTTTCCTATTTCAAAAGTTTTAGTTTTCGAGGGTAATAGCTACGTATGTTGAAAAAATGAAGATATTAGACTATTTTATGATTGCACATGGTAAAGAATGTGATTAAAGGCTCTTTTCCTATGTCAAAAGTTTTAGTTTTCGAGGGTAATAGCTACGTATGTTGAAAAAATGAAGATATTAGACTATTTTATGATTGCACATGGTAAAGAATGTGATTAAAGGCTCTTTTCCTATTTCAAAAGTTTTAGTTTTCGAGGGTAATAGCTACGTATGTTGAAAAAATGAAGATATTAGACTATTTTATGATTGCAAATGGTAAAGAATGTGATTAAAGGCTCTTTTCCTATTTCAAAAGTTTTAGTTTTCGAGGGTAATAGCTACGTATGTTGAAAAAATGAAGATATTAGACTATTTTATGATTGCAAATGGTAAAGAATGTGATTAAAGGCTCTTTTCCTATGTCAAAAGTTTTAGTTTTCGAGGGTAATAGCTACGTTGTTGTGGAAAAAATGAAGATATTAGACTATTTTATGATTGCACATGGTAAAGAATGTGATTAAAGGCTCTTTTCCTATGTCAAAAGTTTTAGTTTTCGAGGGTAATAGCTACGTATGTTGGAAAAATGAAGATATTAGACTATTTTATGATTGCACATGGTAAAGAAAGTGCTTAAAGGCTCTTTTCCTATTTCAAAAGTTTTAGTTTTCGAGGGTAATAGCTACGTATGTTGAAAAAATGAAGATATTAGACTATTTTATGATTGCAAATGGTAAAGAATGTGATTAAAGGCTCTTTTCCTATGTCAAAAGTTTTAGTTTTCGAGGGTAATAGCTACGTATGTTGAAAAAATGAAGATATTAGACTATTTTATGATTGCAAATGGTAAAGAATGTGATTAAAGGCTCTTTTCCTATTTCAAAAGTTTTAGTTTTCGAGGGTAATAGCTACGTATGTTGAAAAAATGAAGATATTAGACTATTTTATGATTGCACATGGTAAAGAATGTGATTAAAGGCTCTTTTCCTATGTCAAAAGTTTTAGTTTTCGAGGGTAATAGCTACGTATGTTGAAAAAATGAAGATATTAGACTATTTTATGATTG
Organism: Artemia franciscana; assembly: GCF_032884065.1. Classification (NCBI taxonomy): domain Eukaryota; kingdom Metazoa; phylum Arthropoda; class Branchiopoda; order Anostraca; family Artemiidae; genus Artemia; species Artemia franciscana. Next base: position 3,884 of record NW_027064052.1, read on the forward strand.
CACATGGTAAAGAATGTGATTAAAGGCTCTTTTCCTATTTCAAAAGTTTTAGTTTTCGAGGGTAATAGCTACGTATGTTGAAAAAATGAAGATATTAGACTATTTTATGATTGCAAATGGTAAAGAATGTGATTAAAGGCTCTTTTCCTATGTCAAAAGTTTTAGTTTTCGAGGGTAATAGCTACGTATGTTGAAAAAATGAAGATATTAGACTATTTTATGATTGCAAATGGTAAAGAATGTGATTAAAGGCTCTTTTCCTATGTCAAAAGTTTTAGTTTTCGAGGGTAATAGCTACGTATGTTGAAAAAATGAAGATATTAGACTATTTTATGATTGCAAATGGTAAAGAATGTGATTAAAGGCTCTTTTCCTATGTCAAAAGTTTTAGTTTTCGAGGGTAATAGCTACGTATGTTGAAAAATGAAGATATTAGACTATTTTATGATTGCACATGGTAAAGAATGTGATTAAAGGCTCTTTTCCTATTTCAAAAGTTTTAGTTTTCGAGGGTAATAGCTACGTATGTTGAAAAAATGAAGATATTAGACTATTTTATGATTGCAAATGGTAAAGAATGTGATTAAAGGCTCTTTTCCTATGTCAAAAGTTTTAGTTTTCGAGGGTAATAGCTACGTATGTTGAAAAAATGAAGATATTAGACTATTTTATGATTGCACATGGTAAAGAATGTGATTAAAGGCTCTTTTCCTATTCAAAAGTTTTAGTTTTCGAGGGTAATAGCTACGTATGTTGAAAAAATGAAGATATTAGACTATTTTATGATTGCAAATGGTAAAGAATGTTATTAAAGGCTCTTTTCCTATGTCAAAAGTTTTAGTTTTCGAGGGTAATAGCTACGTATGTTGAAAAAATGAAGATATTAGACTATTTTATGATTGCAAATGGTAAAGAATGTGATTAAAGGCTCTTTTCCTATTTCAAAAGTTTTAGTTTTCGAGGGTAATAGCTACGTATGTTGGAAAAAATGAAGATATTAGACTATTTTATGATTGCAAATGGTAAAGAATGTGATTAAAGGCTCTTTTCCTATGTCAAAAGTTTTAGTTTTCGAGGGTAATAGCTACGTATGTTGAAAAAATGAAGATATTAGACTATTTTATGATTGCAAATGGTAAAGAATGTGATTAAAGGCTCTTTTCCTATGTCAAAAGTTTTAGTTTTCGAGGGTAATAGCTACGTATGTTGAAAAAATGAAGATATTAGACTATTTTATGATTGCACATGGTAAAGAATGTGATTAAAGGCTCTTTTCCTATTTCAAAAGTTTTAGTTTTCGAGGGTAATAGCTACGTATGTTGAAAAAATGAAGATATTAGACTATTTTATGATTGCAAATGGTAAAGAATGTGATTAAAGGCTCTTTTCCTATGTCAAAAGTTTTAGTTTTCGAGGGTAATAGCTACGTATGTTGAAAAAATGAAGATATTAGACTATTTTATGATTGCACATGGTAAAGAATGTGATTAAAGGCTCTTTTCCTATTCAAAAGTTTTAGTTTTCGAGGGTAATAGCTACGTATGTTGGAAAAAATGAAGATATTAGACTATTTTATGATTGCACATGGTAAAGAATGTGATTAAAGGCTCTTTTCCTATTCAAAAGTTTTAGTTTTCGAGGGTAATAGCTACGTATGTTGAAAAAATGAAGATATTAGACTATTTTATGATTGCAATGGTAAAGAATGTGATTAAAGGCTCTTTTCCTATGTCAAAAGTTTTAGTTTTCGAGGGTAATAGCTACGTATGTTGAAAAAATGAAGATATTAGACTATTTTATGATTGCAAATGGTAAAGAATGTGATTAAAGGCTCTTTTCCTATGTCAAAAGTTTTAGTTTTCGAGGGTAATAGCTACGTATGTTGAAAAAATGAAGATATTAGACTATTTTATGATTGCACATGGTAAAGAATGTGATTAAAGGCTCTTTTCCTATGTCAAAAGTTTTAGTTTTCGAGGGTAATAGCTACGTATGTTGGAAAAAATGAAGATATTAGACTATTTTATGATTGCACATGGTAAAGAATGTGATTAAAGGCTCTTTTCCTATTTCAAAAGTTTTAGTTTTCGAGGGTAATAGCTACGTATGTTGAAAAAATGAAGATATTAGACTATTTTATGATTGCAAATGGTAAAGAATGTGATTAAAGGCTCTTTTCCTATGTCAAAAGTTTTAGTTTTCGAGGGTAATAGCTACGTATGTTGAAAAAATGAAGATATTAGACTATTTTATGATTGCAAATGGTAAAGAATGTGATTAAAGGCTCTTTTCCTATTTCAAAAGTTTTAGTTTTCGAGGGTAATAGCTACGTATGTTGAAAAAATGAAGATATTAGACTATTTTATGATTGCAAATGGTAAAGAATGTGATTAAAGGCTCTTTTCCTATTCAAAAGTTTTAGTTTTCGAGGGTAATAGCTACGTATGTTGAAAAAATGAAGATATTAGACTATTTTATGATTGCACATTGCAAAGAATGTGATTAAAGGCTCTTTTCCTATGTCAAAAGTTTTAGTTTTCGAGGGTAATAGCTACGTATGTTGAAAAAATGAAGATATTAGACTATTTTATGATTGCACATGGTAAAGAATGTGATTAAAGGCTCTTTTCCTATGTCAAAAGTTTTAGTTTTCGAGGGTAATAGCTACGTATGTTGAAAAAATGAAGATATTAGACTATTTTATGATTGCACATGGTAAAGAATGTGATTAAAGGCTCTTTTCCTATTCAAAAGTTTTAGTTTTCGAGGGTAATAGCTACGTATGTTGAAAAAATGAAGATATTAGACTATTTTATGATTGCAAATGGTAAAGAATGTGATTAAAGGCTCTTTTCCTATGTCAAAAGTTTTAGTTTTCGAGGGTAATAGCTACGTATGTTGAAAAAATGAAGATATTAGACTATTTTATGATTGCAAATGGTAAAGAATGTGATTAAAGGCTCTTTTCCTATGTCAAAAGTTTTAGTTTTCGAGGGTAATAGCTACGTATGTTGAAAAAATGAAGATATTAGACTATTTTATGATTGCAAATGGTAAAGAATGTGATTAAAGGCTCTTTTCCTATGTCAAAAGTTTTAGTTTTCGAGGGTAATAGCTACGTATGTTGAAAAAATGAAGATATTAGACTATTTTATGATTGCAAATGGTAAAGAATGTGATTAAAGGCTCTTTTCCTATGTCAAAAGTTTTAGTTTTCGAGGGTAATAGCTACGTATGTTGAAAAAATGAAGATATTAGACTATTTTATGATTGCAAATGGTAAAGAATGTGATTAAAGGCTCTTTTCCTATGTCAAAAGTTTTAGTTTTCGAGGGTAATAGCTACGTATGTTGAAAAAATGAAGATATTAGACTATTTTATGATTGCAAATGGTAAAGAATGTGATTAAAGGCTCTTTTCCTATGTCAAAAGTTTTAGTTTTCGAGGGTAATAGCTACGTATGTTGGAAAAAATGAAGATATTAGACTATTTTATGATTGCACATGGTAAAGAATGTGATTAAAGGCTCTTTTCCTATTTAAAAGTTTTAGTTTTCGAGGGTAATAGCTACGTATGTTGAAAAAATGAAGATATTAGACTATTTTATGATTGCAAATGGTAAAGAATGTGATTAAAGGCTCTTTTCCTATTTCAAAAGTTTTAGTTTTCGAGGGTAATAGCTACGTATGTTGAAAAAATGAAGATATTAGACTATTTTATGATTGCAATGGTAAAGAATGTGATTAAAGGCTCTTTTCCTATGTCAAAAGTTTTAGTTTTCGAGGGTAATAGCTACGTATGTTGAAAAAATGAAGATATTAGACTATTTTATGATTGCAAATGGTAAAGAATGTGATTAAAGGCTCTTTTCCTATGTCAAAAGTTTTAGTTTTCGAGGGTAATAGCTACGTATGTTGAAAAAATGAAGATATTAGACTATTTTATGATTGCACATGGTAAAGAATGTGATTAAAGGCTCTTTTCCTATTTCAAAAGTTTTAGTTTTCGAGGGTAATAGCTACGTATGTTGGAAAAAATGAAGATATTAGACTATTTTATGATTGCAAATGGTAAAGAATGTGATTAAAGGCTCTTTTCCTATGTCAAAAGTTTTAGTTTTCGAGGGTAATAGCTACGTATGTTGAAAAAATGAAGATATTAGACTATTTTATGATTGCAATGGTAAAGAATGTGATTAAAGGCTCTTTTCCTATGTCAAAAGTTTTAGTTTTCGAGGGTAATAGCTACGTATGTTGAAAAAATGAAGATATTAGACTATTTTATGATTGCACATGGTAAAGAATGTGATTAAAGGCTCTTTTCCTATTTCAAAAGTTTTAGTTTTCGAGGGTAATAGCTACGTATGTTGAAAAAATGAAGATATTAGACTATTTTATGATTGCAAATGGTAAAGAATGTGATTAAAGGCTCTTTTCCTATGTCAAAAGTTTTAGTTTTCGAGGGTAATAGCTACGTATGTTGAAAAAATGAAGATATTAGACTATTTTATGATTGCACATGGTAAAGAATGTGATTAAAGGCTCTTTTCCTATGTCAAAAGTTTTAGTTTTCGAGGGTAATAGCTACGTATGTTGAAAAAATGAAGATATTAGACTATTTTATGATTGCAAATGGTAAAGAATGTGATTAAAGGCTCTTTTCCTATGTCAAAAGTTTTAGTTTTCGAGGGTAATAGCTACGTATGTTGAAAAAATGAAGATATTAGACTATTTTGATTGCAATGGTAAAGAATGTGATTAAAGGCTCTTTTCCTATGTCAAAAGTTTTAGTTTTCGAGGGTAATAGCTACGTATGTTGAAAAAATGAAGATATTAGACTATTTTATGATTGCACATGGTAAAGAATGTGATTAAAGGCTCTTTTCCTATTCAAAAGTTTTAGTTTTCGAGGGTAATAGCTACGTATGTTGAAAAAATGAAGATATTAGACTATTTTATGATTGCAATGGTAAAGAATGTGATTAAAGGCTCTTTTCCTATGTCAAAAGTTTTAGTTTTCGAGGGTAATAGCTACGTATGTTGAAAAAATGAAGATATTAGACTATTTTATGATTGCAAATGGTAAAGAATGTGATTAAAGGCTCTTTTCCTATTTCAAAAGTTTTAGTTTTCGAGGGTAATAGCTACGTATGTTGAAAAAATGAAGATATTAGACTATTTTATGATTGCAAATGGTAAAGAATGTGATTAAAGGCTCTTTTCCTATGTCAAAAGTTTTAGTTTTCGAGGGTAATAGCTACGTATGTTGAAAAAATGAAGATATTAGACTATTTTATGATTGCAAATGGTAAAGAATGTGATTAAAGGCTCTTTTCCTATTCAAAAGTTTTAGTTTTCGAGGGTAATAGCTACGTATGTTGAAAAAATGAAGATATTAGACTATTTTATGATTGCAAATGGTAAAGAATGTGATTAAAGGCTCTTTTCCTATGTCAAAAGTTTTAGTTTTCGAGGGTAATAGCTACGTATGTTGAAAAAATGAAGATATTAGACTATTTTATGATTGCACATGGTAAAGAATGTGATTAAAGGCTCTTTTCCTATTTCAAAAGTTTTAGTTTTCGAGGGTAATAGCTACGTATGTTGAAAAAATGAAGATATTAGACTATTTTATGATTGCAAATGGTAAAGAATGTGATTAAAGGCTCTTTTCCTATTTCAAAAGTTTTAGTTTTCGAGGGTAATAGCTACGTATGTTGAAAAAATGAAGATATTAGACTATTTTATGATTGCAAATGGTAAAGAATGTGATTAAAGGCTCTTTTCCTATGTCAAAAGTTTTAGTTTTCGAGGGTAATAGCTACGTATGTTGAAAAAATGAAGATATTAGACTATTTTATGATTGCAAATGGTAAAGAATGTGATTAAAGGCTCTTTTCCTATTTCAAAAGTTTTAGTTTTCGAGGGTAATAGCTACGTATGTTGAAAAAATGAAGATATTAGACTATTTTATGATTGCACATGGTAAAGAATGTGATTAAAGGCTCTTTTCCTATGTCAAAAGTTTTAGTTTTCGAGGGTAAAAGCTATGTATGTTGAAAAAAATGAAGATATTAGACTATTTTATGATTGCACATGGTAAAGAATGTGATTAAAGGCTCTTTTCCTATTTCAAAAGTTTTAGTTTTCGAGGGTAATAGCTACGTATGTTGAAAAAATGAAGATATTAGACTATTTTATAATTGCAAATGGTAACGAATGTGATTAAAGGCTCTTTTCCTATGTCAAAAGTTTTAGTTTTCGAGGGTAATAGCTACGTATGTTGAAAAATGAAGATATTAGACTATTTTATGATTGCACATGGTAAAGAAAGTGCTTAAAGGCTCTTTTCCTATTTCAAAAGTTTTAGTTTTCGAGGGTAATAGCTACGTATGTTGAAAAAATGAAGATATTAGACTATTTTATGATTGCAAATGGTAAAGAATGTGATTAAAGGCTCTTTTCCTATGTCAAAAGTTTTAGTTCTCGAGGGTAGTATCTACGTATGTTGAAAAAATGAAGATATTAGACTATTTTATGATTGCACATGGTGAAGAATGTGATTAAAGGCTCTTTTCCTATGTCAAAAGTTTTAGTTTTCGAGGGTAATAGCTACGTATGTTGAAAAAATGAAGATATTAGACTATTTTATGATTGCAAATGGTAAAGAATGTGATTAAAGGCTCTTTTCCTATGTCAAAAGTTTTAGTTTTTGAGGGTAATAGCTACGTATGTTGAAAAAATGAAGATATTAGACTATTTTATAATTGCAAATGGTAACGAATGTGATTAAAGGCTCTTTTCCTATGTCAAAAGTTTTAGTTTTCGAGGGTAATAGCTAAGTATGTTGAAAAAATGAAGATATTAGACTATTTTATGATTGCACATGGTAAAGAATGTGATTAAAGGCTCTTTTCCTATGTCAAAAGTTTTAGTTTTCGAGGGTAATAGCTACGTATGTTGGAAAAATGAAGATATTAGACTATTTTATGATTGCAATGGTAAAGAATGTGATTAAAGGCTCTTTTCCTATTTCAAAAGTTTTAGTTTTCGAGGGTAATAGCTACGTATGTTGAAAAAATGAAGATATTAGACTATTTTATGATTGCAAATGGTAAAGAATGTGATTAAAGGCTCTTTTCCTATGTCAAAAGTTTTAGTTTTCGAGGGTAATAGCTACATATGATGGAAAAAATGAAGATATTAGACTATTTTATGATTGCACATGGTAAAGAATGTGATTAAAGGCTCTTTTCCTATGTCAAAAGTTTTAGTTTTCGAGGGTAATAGCTACGTATGTTGAAAAAATGAAGATATTAGACTATTTTATGATTGCAAATGGTAAAGAATGTGATTAAAGGCTCTTTTCCTATGTCAAAAGTTTTAGTTTTCGAGGGTAATAGCTACGTATGTTGAAAAAATGAAGATATTAGACTATTTTATGATTGCAAATGGTAAAGAATGTGATTAAAGGCTCTTTTCCTATGTCAAAAGTTTTAGTTTTCGAGGGTAATAGCTACGTATGTTGAAAAAATGAAGATATTAGACTATTTTATGATTGCACATGGTAAAGAATGTGATTAAAGGCTCTTTTCCTATTCAAAAGTTTTAGTTTTCGAGGGTAATAGCTACGTATGTTGAAAAAATGAAGATATTAGACTATTTTATGATTGCACATGGTAAAGAATGTGATTAAAGGCTCTTTTCCTATTCAAAAGTTTTAGTTTTCGAGGGTAATAGCTACGTATGTTGAAAAAATGAAGATATTAGACTATTTTATGATTGCAAATGGTAAAGAATGTGATTAAAGGCTCTTTTCCTATGTCAAAAGTTTTAGTTTTCGAGGGTAATAGCTACGTATGTTGAAAAAATGAAGATATTAGACTATTTTATGATTGCAAATGGTAAAGAATGTGATTAAAGGCTCTTTTCCTATTTCAAAAGTTTTAGTTTTCGAGGGTAATAGCTACGTATGTTGAAAAAATGAAGATATTAGACTATTTTATGATTGCACATGGTAAAGAATGTGATTAAAGGCTCTTTTCCTATTTCAAAAGTTTTAGTTTTCGAGGGTAATAGCTACGTATGTTGAAAAAATGAAGATATTAGACTATTTTATGATTGCACATGGTAAAGAATGTGATTAAAGGCTCTTTTCCTATTTCAAAAGTTTTAGTTTTCGAGGGTAATAGCTACGTATGTTGAAAAAATGAAGATATTAGACTATTTTATGATTGCACATGGTAAAGAATGTGATTAAAGGCTCTTTTCCTATTTCAAAAGTTTTAGTTTTCGAGGGTAATAGCTACGTATGTTGAAAAAATGAAGATATTAGACTATTTTATGATTGCAAATGGTAAAGAATGTGATTAAAGGCTCTTTTCCTATGTCAAAAGTTTTAGTTTTCGAGGGTAATAGCTACGTATGTTGAAAAAATGAAGATATTAGACTATTTTATGATTGCACATGGTAAAGAATGTGATTAAAGGCTCTTTTCCTATGTCAAAAGTTTTAGTTTTCGAGGGTAATAGCTACGTATGTTGAAAAAATGAAGATATTAGACTATTTTATGATTGCAAATGGTAAAGAATGTGATTAAAGGCTCTTTTCCTATTTCAAAAGTTTTAGTTTTCGAGGGTAATAGCTACGTATGTTGAAAAAATGAAGATATTAGACTATTTTATGATTGCAAATGGTAAAGAATGTGATTAAAGGCTCTTTTCCTATGTCAAAAGTTTTAGTTTTCGAGGGTAATAGCTACGTATGTTGAAAAAATGAAGATATTAGACTATTTTATGATTGCACATGGTAAAGAATGTGATTAAAGGCTCTTTTCCTATGTCAAAAGTTTTAGTTTTCGAGGGTAATAGCTACGTATGTTGAAAAAATGAAGATATTAGACTATTTTATGATTGCACATGGTAAAGAATGTGATTAAAGGCTCTTTTCCTATGTCAAAAGTTTTAGTTTTCGAGGGTAATAGCTACGTATGTTGGAAAAAATGAAGATATTAGACTATTTTATGATTGCACATGGTAAAGAATGTGATTAAAGGCTCTTTTCCTATTTCAAAAGTTTTAGTTTTCGAGGGTAATAGCTACGTATGTTGAAAAAATGAAGATATTAGACTATTTTATGATTGCACATGGTAAAGAATGTGATTAAAGGCTCTTTTCCTATTCAAAAGTTTTAGTTTTCGAGGGTAATAGCTACGTATGTTGAAAAAATGAAGATATTAGACTATTTTATGATTGCAAATGGTAAAGAATGTGATTAAAGGCTCTTTTCCTATTCAAAAGTTTTAGTTTTCGAGGGTAATAGCTACGTATGTTGAAAAAATGAAGATATTAGACTATTTTATGATTGCAAATGGTAAAGAATGTGATTAAAGGCTCTTTTCCTATTTCAAAAGTTTTAGTTTTCGAGGGTAATAGCTACGTATGTTGAAAAAATGAAGATATTAGACTATTTTATGATTGCACATGGTAAAGAATGTGATTAAAGGCTCTTTTCCTATTTCAAAAGTTTTAGTTTTCGAGGGTAATAGCTACGTATGTTGAAAAAATGAAGATATTAGACTATTTTATGATTGCACATGGTAAAGAATGTGATTAAAGGCTCTTTTCCTATTCAAAAGTTTTAGTTTTCGAGGGTAATAGCTACGTATGTTGAAAAAATGAAGATATTAGACTATTTTATGATTGCACATGGTAAAGAATGTGATTAAAGGCTCTTTTCCTATGTCAAAAGTTTTAGTTTTCGAGGGTAATAGCTACGTATGTTGAAAAAATGAAGATATTAGACTATTTTATGATTGCAATGGTAAAGAATGTGATTAAAGGCTCTTTTCCTATTTCAAAAGTTTTAGTTTTCGAGGGTAATAGCTACGTATGTTGAAAAAATGAAGATATTAGACTATTTTATGATTGCAAATGGTAAAGAATGTGATTAAAGGCTCTTTTCCTATGTCAAAAGTTTTAGTTTTCGAGGGTAATAGCTACGTATGTTGAAAAAATGAAGATATTAGACTATTTTATGATTGCACATGGTAAAGAATGTGATTAAAGGCTCTTTTCCTATTTCAAAAGTTTTAGTTTTCGAGGGTAATAGCTACGTATGTTGAAAAAATGAAGATATTAGACTATTTTATGATTGCACATGGTAAAGAATGTGATTAAAGGCTCTTTTCCTATTTCAAAAGTTTTAGTTTTCGAGGGTAATAGCTACGTATGTTGAAAAAATGAAGATATTAGACTATTTTATGATTGCAAATGGTAAAGAATGTGATTAAAGGCTCTTTTCCTATGTCAAAAGTTTTAGTTTTCGAGGGTAATAGCTACGTATGTTGAAAAAATGAAGATATTAGACTATTTTATGATTGCAATGGTAAAGAATGTGATTAAAGGCTCTTTTCCTATGTCAAAAGTTTTAGTTTTCGAGGGTAATAGCTACGTATGTTGAAAAAATGAAGATATTAGACTATTTTATGATTGCAAATGGTAAAGAATGTGATTAAAGGCTCTTTTCCTATGTCAAAAGTTTTAGTTTTCGAGGGTAATAGCTACGTATGTTGAAAAAATGAAGATATTAGACTATTTTATGATTGCACATGGTAAAGAATGTGATTAAAGGCTCTTTTCCTATTTCAAAAGTTTTAGTTTTCGAGGGTAATAGCTACGTATGTTGAAAAAATGAAGATATTAGACTATTTTATGATTGCAAATGGTAAAGAATGTGATTAAAGGCTCTTTTCCTATGTCAAAAGTTTTAGTTTTCGAGGGTAATAGCTACGTATGTTGAAAAAATGAAGATATTAGACTATTTTATGATTGCACATGGTAAAGAATGTGATTAAAGGCTCTTTTCCTATTCAAAAGTTTTAGTTTTCGAGGGTAATAGCTACGTATGTTGGAAAAAATGAAGATATTAGACTATTTTATGATTGCAAATGGTAAAGAATGTGATTAAAGGCTCTTTTCCTATGTCAAAAGTTTTAGTTTTCGAGGGTAATAGCTACGTATGTTGAAAAAATGAAGATATTAGACTATTTTATGATTGCACATGGTAAAGAATGTGATTAAAGGCTCTTTTCCTATTTCAAAAGTTTTAGTTTTCGAGGGTAATAGCTACGTATGTTGAAAAAATGAAGATATTAGACTATTTTATGATTGCAAATGGTAAAGAATGTGATTAAAGGCTCTTTTCCTATTTCAAAAGTTTTAGTTTTCGAGGGTAATAGCTACGTATGTTGAAAAAATGAAGATATTAGACTATTTTATGATTGCAAATGGTAAAGAATGTGATTAAAGGCTCTTTTCCTATTTCAAAAGTTTTAGTTTTCGAGGGTAATAGCTACGTATGTTGAAAAAATGAAGATATTAGACTATTTTATGATTGCAAATGGTAAAGAATGTGATTAAAGGCTCTTTTCCTATTTCAAAAGTTTTAGTTTTCGAGGGTAATAGCTACGTATGTTGAAAAAATGAAGATATTAGACTATTTTATGATTGCACATGGTAAAGAATGTGATTAAAGGCTCTTTTCCTATTCAAAAGTTTTAGTTTTCGAGGGTAATAGCTACGTATGTTGAAAAAATGAAGATATTAGACTATTTTATGATTGCAAATGGTAAAGAATGTGATTAAAGGCTCTTTTCCTATTTCAAAAGTTTTAGTTTTCGAGGGTAATAGCTACGTATGTTGAAAAAATGAAGATATTAGACTATTTTATGATTGCACATGGTAAAGAATGTGATTAAAGGCTCTTTTCCTATTTCAAAAGTTTTAGTTTTCGAGGGTAATAGCTACGTATGTTGAAAAAATGAAGATATTAGACTATTTTATGATTGCAATGGTAAAGAATGTGATTAAAGGCTCTTTTCCTATTTCAAAAGTTTTAGTTTTCGAGGGTAATAGCTACGTATGTTGAAAAAATGAAGATATTAGACTATTTTATGATTGCAATGGTAAAGAATGTGATTAAAGGCTCTTTTCCTATTCAAAAGTTTTAGTTTTCGAGGGTAATAGCTACGTATGTTGAAAAAATGAAGATATTAGACTATTTTATGATTGCAAATGGTAAAGAATGTGATTAAAGGCTCTTTTCCTATGTCAAAAGTTTTAGTTTTCGAGGGTAATAGCTACGTATGTTGAAAAAATGAAGATATTAGACTATTTTATGATTGCAATGGTAAAGAATGTGATTAAAGGCTCTTTTCCTATTTCAAAAGTTTTAGTTTTCGAGGGTAATAGCTACGTATGTTGAAAAAATGAAGATATTAGACTATTTTATGATTGCAAATGGTAAAGAATGTGATTAAAGGCTCTTTTCCTATGTCAAAAGTTTTAGTTTTCGAGGGTAATAGCTACGTATGTTGAAAAAATGAAGATATTAGACTATTTTATGATTGCACATGGTAAAGAATGTGCTTAAAGGCTCTTTTCCTATGTCAAAAGTTTTAGTTTTCGAGGGTAATAGCTACGTATGTTGAAAAAATGAAGATATTAGACTATTTTATTGCAAATGGTAAAGAATGTGATTAAAGGCTCTTTTCCTATTACAAAAGTTTAGTTTTCGAGGGTAATAGCTACGTATGTTGAAAAAATGAAGATATTAGACTATTTTATGATTGCAAATGGTAAAGAATGTGATTAAAGGCTCTTTTCCTATTTCAAAAGTTTTAGTTTTCGAGGGTAATAGCTACGTATGTTGAAAAAATGAAGATATTAGACTATTTTATGATTGCAAATGGTAAAGAATGTGATTAAAGGCTCTTTTCCTATGTCAAAAGTTTTAGTTTTCGAGGGTAATAGCTACGTATGTTGAAAAAATGAAGATATTAGACTATTTTATGATTGCAAATGGTAAAGAATGTGATTAAAGGCTCTTTTCCTATGTCAAAAGTTTTAGTTTTCGAGGGTAATAGCTACGTATGTTGAAAAAATGAAGATATTAGACTATTTTATGATTGCAAATGGTAAAGAATGTGATTAAAGGCTCTTTTCCTATGTCAAAAGTTTTAGTTTTCGAGGGTAATAGCTACGTATGTTGAAAAAATGAAGATATTAGACTATTTTATGATTGCACATGGTAAAGAATGTGATTAAAGGCTCTTTTCCTATGTCAAAAGTTTTAGTTTTCGAGGGTAATAGCTACGTATGTTGAAAAAATGAAGATATTAGACTATTTTATGATTGCACATGGTAAAGAATGTGATTAAAGGCTCTTTTCCTATTTCAAAAGTTTTAGTTTTCGAGGGTAATAGCTACGTATGTTGAAAAAATGAAGATATTAGACTATTTTATGATTGCAAATGGTAAAGAATGTGATTAAAGGCTCTTTTCCTATGTCAAAAGTTTTAGTTTTCGAGGGTAATAGCTACGTATGTTGAAAAAATGAAGATATTAGACTATTTTATGATTGCAAATGGTAAAGAATGTGATTAAAGGCTCTTTTCCTATGTCAAAAGTTTTAGTTTTCGAGGGTAATAGCTACGTATGTTGAAAAAATGAAGATATTAGACTATTTTATGATTGCAATGGTAAAGAATGTGATTAAAGGCTCTTTTCCTATTTCAAAAGTTTTAGTTTTCGAGGGTAATAGCTACGTATGTTGAAAAAATGAAGATATTAGACTATTTTATGATTGCAATGGTAAAGAATGTGATTAAAGGCTCTTTTCCTATTTCAAAAGTTTTAGTTTTCGAGGGTAATAGCTACGTATGTTGAAAAAATGAAGATATTAGACTATTTTATGATTGCAAATGGTAAAGAATGTGATTAAAGGCTCTTTTCCTATGTCAAAAGTTTTAGTTTTCGAGGGTAATAGCTACGTATGTTGAAAAAATGAAGATATTAGACTATTTTATGATTGCACATGGTAAAGAATGTGATTAAAGGCTCTTTTCCTATGTCAAAAGTTTTAGTTTTCGAGGGTAATAGCTACGTATGTTGAAAAAATGAAGATATTAGACTATTTTATGATTGCAAATGGTAAAGAATGTGATTAAAGGCTCTTTTCCTATGTCAAAAGTTTTAGTTTTCGAGGGTAATAGCTACGTATGTTGAAAAAATGAAGATATTAGACTATTTTATGATTGCACATGGTAAAGAATGTGATTAAAGGCTCTTTTCCTATTTCAAAAGTTTTAGTTTTCGAGGGTAATAGCTACGTATGTTGAAAAAATGAAGATATTAGACTATTTTATGATTGCACATGGTAAAGAATGTGATTAAAGGCTCTTTTCCTATTTCAAAAGTTTTAGTTTTCGAGGGTAATAGCTACGTATGTTGAAAAAATGAAGATATTAGACTATTTTATGATTGCAAATGGTAAAGAATGTGATTAAAGGCTCTTTTCCTATTTCAAAAGTTTTAGTTTTCGAGGGTAATAGCTACGTATGTTGAAAAAATGAAGATATTAGACTATTTTATGATTGCAAATGGTAAAGAATGTGATTAAAGGCTCTTTTCCTATGTCAAAAGTTTTAGTTTTCGAGGGTAATAGCTACGTATGTTGAAAAAATGAAGATATTAGACTATTTTATGATTGCAAATGGTAAAGAATGTGATTAAAGGCTCTTTTCCTATGTCAAAAGTTTTAGTTTTCGAGGGTAATAGCTACGTATGTTGAAAAAATGAAGATATTAGACTATTTTATGATTGCACATGGTAAAGAATGTGATTAAAGGCTCTTTTCCTATTTCAAAAGTTTTAGTTTTCGAGGGTAATAGCTACGTATGTTGAAAAAATGAAGATATTAGACTATTTTATGATTGCACATGGTAAAGAATGTGATTAAAGGCTCTTTTCCTATTTCAAAAGTTTTAGTTTTCGAGGGTAATAGCTACGTATGTTGAAAAAATGAAGATATTAGACTATTTTATGATTGCACATGGTAAAGAATGTGATTAAAGGCTCTTTTCCTATGTCAAAAGTTTTAGTTTTCGAGGGTAATAGCTACGTATGTTGAAAAAATGAAGATATTAGACTATTTTATGATTGCAATGGTAAAGAATGTGATTAAAGGCTCTTTTCCTATGTCAAAAGTTTTAGTTTTCGAGGGTAATAGCTACGTATGTTGAAAAAATGAAGATATTAGACTATTTTATGATTGCAAATGGTAAAGAATGTGATTAAAGGCTCTTTTCCTATTTCAAAAGTTTTAGTTTTCGAGGGTAATAGCTACGTATGTTGAAAAAATGAAGATATTAGACTATTTTATGATTGCACATGGTAAAGAATGTGATTAAAGGCTCTTTTCCTATTTCAAAAGTTTTAGTTTTCGAGGGTAATAGCTACGTATGTTGAAAAAATGAAGATATTAGACTATTTTATGATTGCAAATGGTAAAGAATGTGATTAAAGGCTCTTTTCCTATGTCAAAAGTTTTAGTTTTCGAGGGTAATAGCTACGTATGTTGAAAAAATGAAGATATTAGACTATTTTATGATTGCACATGGTAAAGAATGTGATTAAAGGCTCTTTTCCTATTTCAAAAGTTTTAGTTTTCGAGGGTAATAGCTACGTATGTGGAAAAAATGAAGATATTAGACTATTTTATGATTGCACATGGTAAAGAATGTGATTAAAGGCTCTTTTCCTATTTCAAAAGTTTTAGTTTTCGAGGGTAATAGCTACGTATGTTGAAAAAATGAAGATATTAGACTATTTTATGATTGCAAATGGTAAAGAATGTGATTAAAGGCTCTTTTCCTATTTCAAAAGTTTTAGTTTTCGAGGGTAATAGCTACGTATGTTGAAAAAATGAAGATATTAGACTATTTTATGATTGCAAATGGTAAAGAATGTGATTAAAGGCTCTTTTCCTATGTCAAAAGTTTTAGTTTTCGAGGGTAATAGCTACGTATGTTGAAAAAATGAAGATATTAGACTATTTTATGATTGCAATGGTAAAGAATGTGATTAAAGGCTCTTTTCCTATTCAAAAGTTTTAGTTTTCGAGGGTAATAGCTACGTATGTTGAAAAAATGAAGATATTAGACTATTTTATGATTGCAAATGGTAAAGAATGTGATTAAAGGCTCTTTTCCTATGTCAAAAGTTTTAGTTTTCGAGGGTAATAGCTACGTATGTTGAAAAAATGAAGATATTAGACTATTTTATGATTGCAAATGGTAAAGAATGTGATTAAAGGCTCTTTTCCTATGTCAAAAGTTTTAGTTTTCGAGGGTAATAGCTACGTATGTTGAAAAAATGAAGATATTAGACTATTTTATGATTGCACATGGTAAAGAATGTGATTAAAGGCTCTTTTCCTATTTCAAAAGTTTTAGTTTTCGAGGGTAATAGCTACGTATGTTGAAAAAATGAAGATATTAGACTATTTTATGATTGCACATGGTAAAGAATGTGATTAAAGGCTCTTTTCCTATTTCAAAAGTTTTAGTTTTCGAGGGTAATAGCTACGTATGTTGAAAAAATGAAGATATTAGACTATTTTATGATTGCAAATGGTAAAGAATGTGATTAAAGGCTCTTTTCCTATGTCAAAAGTTTTAGTTTTCGAGGGTAATAGCTACGTATGTTGAAAAAATGAAGATATTAGACTATTTTATGATTGCACATGGTAAAGAATGTGATTAAAGGCTCTTTTCCTATTTCAAAAGTTTTAGTTTTCGAGGGTAATAGCTACGTATGTTGAAAAAATGAAGATATTAGACTATTTTATGATTGCAAATGGTAAAGAATGTGATTAAAGGCTCTTTTCCTATTTCAAAAGTTTTAGTTTTCGAGGGTAATAGCTACGTATGTTGAAAAAATGAAGATATTAGACTATTTTATGATTGCAAATGGTAAAGAATGTGATTAAAGGCTCTTTTCCTATGTCAAAAGTTTTAGTTTTCGAGGGTAATAGCTACGTATGTTGAAAAAATGAAGATATTAGACTATTTTATGATTGCAAATGGTAAAGAATGTGATTAAAGGCTCTTTTCCTATTTCAAAAGTTTTAGTTTTCGAGGGTAATAGCTACGTATGTTGAAAAAATGAAGATATTAGACTATTTTATGATTGCAATGGTAAAGAATGTGATTAAAGGCTCTTTTCCTATTTCAAAAGTTTTAGTTTTCGAGGGTAATAGCTACGTATGTTGAAAAAATGAAGATATTAGACTATTTTATGATTGCAATGGTAAAGAATGTGATTAAAGGCTCTTTTCCTATTTCAAAAGTTTTAGTTTTCGAGGGTAATAGCTACGTATGTTGAAAAAATGAAGATATTAGACTATTTTATGATTGCAATGGTAAAGAATGTGATTAAAGGCTCTTTTCCTATGTCAAAAGTTTTAGTTTTCGAGGGTAATAGCTACGTATGTTGAAAAAATGAAGATATTAGACTATTTTATGATTGCAAATGGTAAAGAATGTGATTAAAGGCTCTTTTCCTATGTCAAAAGTTTTAGTTTTCGAGGGTAATAGCTACGTATGTTGAAAAAATGAAGATATTAGACTATTTTATGATTGCACATGGTAAAGAATGTGATTAAAGGCTCTTTTCCTATTCAAAAGTTTTAGTTTTCGAGGGTAATAGCTACGTATGTTGAAAAAATGAAGATATTAGACTATTTTATGATTGCACATGGTAAAGAATGTGATTAAAGGCTCTTTTCCTATTTCAAAAGTTTTAGTTTTCGAGGGTAATAGCTACGTATGTTGAAAAAATGAAGATATTAGACTATTTTATGATTGCAAATGGTAAAGAATGTGATTAAAGGCTCTTTTCCTAGTCAAAAGTTTTAGTTTTCGAGGGTAATAGCTACGTATGTTGAAAAAATGAAGATATTAGACTATTTTATGATTGCACAATGGTAAAGAATGTGATTAAAGGCTCTTTTCCTATGTCAAAAGTTTTAGTTTTCGAGGGTAATAGCTACGTATGTTGAAAAAATGAAGATATTAGACTATTTTATGATTGCAATGGTAAAGAATGTGATTAAAGGCTCTTTTCCTATTTCAAAAGTTTTAGTTTTCGAGGGTAATAGCTACGTATGTTGAAAAAATGAAGATATTAGACTATTTTATGATTGCAAATGGTAAAGAATGTGATTAAAGGCTCTTTTCCTATGTCAAAAGTTTTAGTTTTCGAGGGTAATAGCTACGTATGTTGAAAAAATGAAGATATTAGACTATTTTATGATTGCACATGGTAAAGAATGTGATTAAAGGCTCTTTTCCTATTTCAAAAGTTTTAGTTTTCGAGGGTAATAGCTACGTATGTTGAAAAAATGAAGATATTAGACTATTTTATGATTGCAAATGGTAAAGAATGTGATTAAAGGCTCTTTTCCTATGTCAAAAGTTTTAGTTTTCGAGGGTAATAGCTACGTATGTTGAAAAAATGAAGATATTAGACTATTTTATGATTGCACATGGTAAAGAATGTGATTAAAGGCTCTTTTCCTATTTCAAAAGTTTTAGTTTTCGAGGGTAATAGCTACGTATGTTGAAAAAATGAAGATATTAGACTATTTTATGATTGCAAATGGTAAAGAATGTGATTAAAGGCTCTTTTCCTATTTCAAAAGTTTTAGTTTTCGAGGGTAATAGCTACGTATGTTGAAAAAATGAAGATATTAGACTATTTTATGATTGCAAATGGTAAAGAATGTGATTAAAGGCTCTTTTCCTATTTCAAAAGTTTTAGTTTTCGAGGGTAATAGCTACGTATGTTGAAAAAATGAAGATATTAGACTATTTTATGATTGCACATGGTAAAGAATGTGATTAAAGGCTCTTTTCCTATTTCAAAAGTTTTAGTTTTCGAGGGTAATAGCTACGTATGTTGAAAAAATGAAGATATTAGACTATTTTATGATTGCAATGGTAAAGAATGTGATTAAAGGCTCTTTTCCTATGTCAAAAGTTTTAGTTTTCGAGGGTAATAGCTACGTATGTTGAAAAAATGAAGATATTAGACTATTTTATGATTGCACATGGTAAAGAATGTGATTAAAGGCTCTTTTCCTATTTCAAAAGTTTTAGTTTTCGAGGGTAATAGCTACGTATGTTGAAAAAATGAAGATATTAGACTATTTTATGATTGCACATGGTAAAGAATGTGATTAAAGGCTCTTTTCCTATGTCAAAAGTTTTAGTTTTCGAGGGTAATAGCTACGTATGTTGAAAAAATGAAGATATTAGACTATTTTATGATTGCACATGGTAAAGAATGTGATTAAAGGCTCTTTTCCTATTTCAAAAGTTTTAGTTTTCGAGGGTAATAGCTACGTATGTTGAAAAAATGAAGATATTAGACTATTTTATGATTGCACATGGTAAAGAATGTGATTAAAGGCTCTTTTCCTATTTCAAAAGTTTTAGTTTTCGAGGGTAATAGCTACGTATGTTGAAAAAATGAAGATATTAGACTATTTTATGATTGCAAATGGTAAAGAATGTGATTAAAGGCTCTTTTCCTATTTCAAAAGTTTTAGTTTTCGAGGGTAATAGCTACGTATGTTGAAAAAATGAAGATATTAGACTATTTTATGATTGCACATGGTAAAGAATGTGATTAAAGGCTCTTTTCCTATTTCAAAAGTTTTAGTTTTCGAGGGTAATAGCTACGTATGTTGAAAAAATGAAGATATTAGACTATTTTATGATTGCAAATGGTAAAGAATGTGATTAAAGGCTCTTTTCCTATGTCAAAAGTTTTAGTTTTCGAGGGTAATAGCTACGTATGTTGAAAAAATGAAGATATTAGACTATTTTATGATTGCAAATGGTAAAGAATGTGATTAAAGGCTCTTTTCCTATGTCAAAAGTTTTAGTTTTCGAGGGTAATAGCTACGTATGTTGAAAAAATGAAGATATTAGACTATTTTATGATTGCACATGGTAAAGAATGTGATTAAAGGCTCTTTTCCTATGTCAAAAGTTTTAGTTTTCGAGGGTAATAGCTACGTATGTTGAAAAAATGAAGATATTAGACTATTTTATGATTGCACATGGTAAAGAATGTGATTAAAGGCTCTTTTCCTATTTCAAAAGTTTTAGTTTTCGAGGGTAATAGCTACGTATGTTGAAAAAATGAAGATATTAGACAATTTTATGATTGCACATGGTAAAGAATGTGATTAAAGGCTCTTTTCCTATTTCAAAAGTTTTAGTTTTCGAGGGTAATAGCTACGTATGTTGAAAAAATGAAGATATTAGACTATTTTATGATTGCAAATGGTAAAGAATGTGATTAAAGGCTCTTTTCCTATTTCAAAAGTTTTAGTTTTCGAGGGTAATAGCTACGTATGTTGAAAAAATGAAGATATTAGACTATTTTATGATTGCAAATGGTAAAGAATGTGATTAAAGGCTCTTTTCCTATTTCAAAAGTTTTAGTTTTCGAGGGTAATAGCTACGTATGTTGAAAAAATGAAGATATTAGACTATTTTATGATTGCAATGGTAAAGAATGTGATTAAAGGCTCTTTTCCTATTTCAAAAGTTTTAGTTTTCGAGGGTAATAGCTACGTATGTTGAAAAAATGAAGATATTAGACTATTTTATGATTGCACATGGTAAAGAATGTGATTAAAGGCTCTTTTCCTATTTCAAAAGTTTTAGTTTTCGAGGGTAATAGCTACGTATGTTGAAAAAATGAAGATATTAGACTATTTTATGATTGCACATGGTAAAGAATGTGATTAAAGGCTCTTTTCCTATTTCAAAAGTTTTAGTTTTCGAGGGTAATAGCTACGTATGTTGAAAAAATGAAGATATTAGACTATTTTATGATTGCACATGGTAAAGAATGTGATTAAAGGCTCTTTTCCTATTTCAAAAGTTTTAGTTTTCGAGGGTAATAGCTACGTATGTTGAAAAAATGAAGATATTAGACTATTTTATGATTGCAAATGGTAAAGAATGTGATTAAAGGCTCTTTTCCTATTTCAAAAGTTTTAGTTTTCGAGGGTAATAGCTACGTATGTTGAAAAAATGAAGATATTAGACTATTTTATGATTGCAAATGGTAAAGAATGTGATTAAAGGCTCTTTTCCTATTTCAAAAGTTTTAGTTTTCGAGGGTAATAGCTACGTATGTTGAAAAAATGAAGATATTAGACTATTTTATGATTGCAAATGGTAAAGAATGTGATTAAAGGCTCTTTTCCTATTTCAAAAGTTTTAGTTTTCGAGGGTAATAGCTACGTATGTTGAAAAAATGAAGATATTAGACTATTTTATGATTGCACATGGTAAAGAATGTGATTAAAGGCTCTTTTCCTATGTCAAAAGTTTTAGTTTTCGAGGGTAATAGCTACGTATGTTGAAAAAATGAAGATATTAGACTATTTTATGATTGCACATGGTAAAGAATGTGATTAAAGGCTCTTTTCCTATGTCAAAAGTTTTAGTTTTCGAGGGTAATAGCTACGTTGTTGAAAAAATGAAGATATTAGACTATTTTATGATTGCACATGGTAAAGAATGTGATTAAAGGCTCTTTTCCTATTTCAAAAGTTTTAGTTTTCGAGGGTAATAGCTACGTATGTTGAAAAAATGAAGATATTAGACTATTTTATGATTGCACATGGTAAAGAATGTGATTAAAGGCTCTTTTCCTATGTCAAAAGTTTTAGTTTTCGAGGGTAATAGCTACGTTGTTGAAAAAATGAAGATATTAGACTATTTTATGATTGCACATGGTAAAGAATGTGATTAAAGGCTCTTTTCCTATTTCAAAAGTTTTAGTTTTCGAGGGTAATAGCTACGTATGTTGAAAAAATGAAGATATTAGACTATTTTATGATTGCACATGGTAAAGAATGTGATTAAAGGCTCTTTTCCTATTTCAAAAGTTTTAGTTTTCGAGGGTAATAGCTACGTATGTTGAAAAAATGAAGATATTAGACTATTTTATGATTGCAAATGGTAAAGAATGTGATTAAAGGCTCTTTTCCTATTTCAAAAGTTTTAGTTTTCGAGGGTAATAGCTACGTATGTTGAAAAAATGAAGATATTAGACTATTTTATGATTGCAAATGGTAAAGAATGTGATTAAAGGCTCTTTTCCTATTTCAAAAGTTTTAGTTTTCGAGGGTAATAGCTACGTATGTTGAAAAAATGAAGATATTAGACTATTTTATGATTGCACATGGTAAAGAATGTGATTAAAGGCTCTTTTCCTATTTCAAAAGTTTTAGTTTTCGAGGGTAATAGCTACGTATGTTGAAAAAATGAAGATATTAGACTATTTTATGATTGCACATGGTAAAGAATGTGATTAAAGGCTCTTTTCCTATTTCAAAAGTTTTAGTTTTCGAGGGTAATAGCTACGTATGTTGAAAAAATGAAGATATTAGACTATTTTATGATTGCACATGGTAAAGAATGTGATTAAAGGCTCTTTTCCTATTTCAAAAGTTTTAGTTTTCGAGGGTAATAGCTACGTATGTTGAAAAAATGAAGATATTAGACTATTTTATGATTGCAAATGGTAAAGAATGTGATTAAAGGCTCTTTTCCTATGTCAAAAGTTTTAGTTTTCGAGGGTAATAGCTACGTATGTTGAAAAAATGAAGATATTAGACTATTTTATGATTGCAAATGGTAAAGAATGTGATTAAAGGCTCTTTTCCTATGTCAAAAGTTTTAGTTTTCGAGGGTAATAGCTACGTATGTTGAAAAAATGAAGATATTAGACTATTTTATGATTGCAAATGGTAAAGAATGTGATTAAAGGCTCTTTTCCTATTCAAAAGTTTTAGTTTTCGAGGGTAATAGCTTTGTCTGTGGAAAAAATGAAGATATTAGACTATTTTATGATTGCACATGGTAAAGAATGTGATTAAAGGCTCTTTTCCTATGTCAAAAGTTTTAGTTTTCGAGGGTAATAGCTTTGTCTGTGGAAAAAATGAAGATATTAGACTATTTTATGATTGCACATGGTAAAGAATGTGATTAAAGGCTCTTTTCCTATGTCAAAAGTTTTAGTTTTCGAGGGTAATAGCTACGTATGTTGGAAAAAATGAAGATATTAGACTATTTTATGATTGCACATGGTAAAGAATGTGATTAAAGGCTCTTTTCCTATTTCAAAAGTTTTAGTTTTCGAGGGTAATAGCTACGTATGTTGAAAAAATGAAGATATTAGACTATTTTATGATTGCACATGGTAAAGAATGTGATTAAAGGCTCTTTTCCTATTCAAAAGTTTTAGTTTTCGAGGGTAATAGCTACGTTGTTGAAAAAATGAAGATATTAGACTATTTTATGATTGCACATGGTAAAGAATGTGATTAAAGGCTCTTTTCCTATTTCAAAAGTTTTAGTTTTCGAGGGTAATAGCTACGTATGTTGAAAAAATGAAGATATTAGACTATTTTATGATTGCAAATGGTAAAGAATGTGATTAAAGGCTCTTTTCCTATGTCAAAAGTTTTAGTTTTCGAGGGTAATAGCTACGTATGTTGAAAAAATGAAGATATTAGACTATTTTATGATTGCACATGGTAAAGAATGTGATTAAAGGCTCTTTTCCTATTTCAAAAGTTTTAGTTTTCGAGGGTAATAGCTTTGTCTGTGGAAAAAATGAAGATATTAGACTATTTTATGATTGCAAATGGTAAAGAATGTGATTAAAGGCTCTTTTCCTATTTCAAAAGTTTTAGTTTTCGAGGGTAATAGCTACGTATGTTGAAAAAATGAAGATATTAGACTATTTTATGATTGCACATGGTAAAGAATGTGATTAAAGGCTCTTTTCCTATTTCAAAAGTTTTAGTTTTCGAGGGTAATAGCTACGTATGTTGAAAAAATGAAGATATTAGACTATTTTATGATTGCACATGGTAAAGAATGTGATTAAAGGCTCTTTTCCTATTTCAAAAGTTTTAGTTTTCGAGGGTAATAGCTACGTATGTTGAAAAAATGAAGATATTAGACTATTTTATGATTGCATGGTAAAGAATGTGATTAAAGGCTCTTTTCCTATGTCAAAAGTTTTAGTTTTCGAGGGTAATAGCTTCGTCTGTGGAAAAAATGAAGATATTAGACTATTTTATGATTGCAAATGGTAAAGAATGTGATTAAAGGCTCTTTTCCTATTTCAAAAGTTTTAGTTTTCGAGGGTAATAGCTTTGTCTGTGGAAAAAATGAAGATATTAGACTATTTTATGATTGCAAATGGTAAAGAATGTGATTAAAGGCTCTTTTCCTATTTCAAAAGTTTTAGTTTTCGAGGGTAATAGCTACGTATGTTGAAAAAATGAAGATATTAGACTATTTTATGATTACAAATGGTAAAGAATGTTATTAAAGGCTCTTTTCCTATGTCAAAAGTTTTAGTTTTCGAGGGTAATAGCTTTGTCTGTGGAAAAAATGAAGATATTAGACAATTTTATGATTGCACATGGTAAAGAATGTGATTAAAGGCTCTTTTCCTATGTCAAAAGTTTTAGTTTTCGAGGGTAATAGCTTTGTCTGTGGAAAAAATGAAGATATTAGACAATTTTATGATTGCACATGGTAAAGAATGTGATTAAAGGCTCTTTTCCTATTTCAAAAGTTTTAGTTTTCGAGGGTAATAGCTTTGTCTGTGGAAAAAATGAAGATATTAGACTATTTTATGATTGCACATGGTAAAGAATGTG
>NW_027064053.1:0-28270 GCF_032884065.1 Artemia franciscana
ATAATAATAAAAATGATACATTATGCCAAGGCCAACATCGTTCTTTACTAAGGCAGCGTTATTACGATGCACTGCCTATGACAGTCTCTTTAATGGATAAAGTTTACATCTTTTTTGTTTTTTTTATTAGACTCCATCATGTTCCATTTTCTTATATACTCCATGGAAGGGGGGGGGTGTTGTCCAATGGGTACTTTCCGCGAGGGGGTTCGGGTAAACACTGGCAACTGCTATTAGGAACCATGCAGATGTTTTTTACGAGGGAGTTTTATGCAGGGGAGGGGGAGATTGCCTAGGGTATTTTCAGTGGGAAGAATTACCATGAATTCCTCTCCCAAATTCTTTTTTTTGTCAAAATTCCTCTTTACATACGGAGAGAATGTTGAAGTGGAATTGTCCCGAGGAAAGTTTCAGCAGGAAAAAAGTTTAATGGCAGGATTATCCCTTGGGAAACGTTTTTAATATAAGTTTCAATGGTATAAGTTTTCTCAGGGGTAATTCCATCAAAACAAAGGTCCATAAGATCGAGAGAGGACTCATTGGAACAAAAATTTTAAGCACCTTTTTAAGCCACCACTACTAGGGCTACTACTCGCACCCTTCCACACTAGGACAAATAATAAAGCTGTAACCTGAAAGTATACGCGGAAACTAAGAAGAATTAGACAAGTCCCAAAGACTCAATTAGATTTTATCAATAGGCGGATTGAGGGTTAGAAAATTAAGCAATTGAAACGTAATCCTTTTGGTATGTTAAATTACTCCATGTATAATAATCTACGACTCTTTGGCATCACCTTGTGTATACATCAAGTCGTAGTCAACCCAATTCTGTTAATAAGATTCAATGTGGAATTTACACTCGTAAGTAACAGGAAATAATTTGTGTCCAAAGATAACGGTATTTTAAAACAAGATATGGACGTAATCGAATGAAAAACAATGGCATCAGAGGACATTTTCTTGTGTAATAAAAAAGGCAGTATCTTTTTTACAAATACATATTATAATGATTTACCAATCCTTGATCATCATTGGGTTTATAGGCTGTAATATGGCCAAAAAAAAGGTTTGTCGTGTCAATAGAGTTCGTTTTCGAAAAAAAAACTAAAAACCAAGTTTTTGAAGAAATTAGATGATATAAATAAAATCTACTTCGAAAGTTTCTTTTAGATAATCAAGCTGTTTCAAACTATATGCCATTCATATTTTCATTTATCTCTATGATCTTGAAAAAGAGCTTTTTAGAAAATAGGGTCGATTTGATAGTTTATTTTTTATTATCTCTATTATCTCTTAAATTGGAAGTAGTGTAGAACCATAAATTGTAAGTAACTGAGAAACGAGATGCTTATCAAAAGTTTTCCGTTAATATTTGGCAAACAACACGAGCATTCTGTCCTTTCAATAGAATATTTTAATAGGTGAGTCCCGGGGAGATTTTTACAAGAAAAGATCTTTTTGGGGAATTGGTGAGAGGATTAATTATGAAAAATTAGAAAAAAATGAGGTATTTTTAGCTTACAAAGGAGTGATCAGATATTAATGAAATTTCAAATTTAGAAGAACCTCGTAATTCAGATCTTTATTTTAAATTCTAGCCTGATCAAGTGTCATTGGGGGGAGGGGAACTGGAAATCTTGGAAAAGGGTTAGAGTGGAGAGATCAAAATAAAACTTGGTGGATAGAATAAGCAAATATTGTAGATACGTGATTGACTTAACCGGACTGGATCCGTTCTCTTTGGTTGAATTAGGGGGGGGGGTCCAGTGCTTTGGCGAGTTCGGTGCTTCTGGAGGGGGTAGGACGATGAAAATTGTTAGGCATCTTAGGGACCTGCACAAATTGACTGGATAAAATCGTTTTCCCTGATTTGACCATCTGAGGGGGGGGGGGCTGAAGGGAGAGGAAAAAACTAGAAAAAACGAGGTATTTTTAATTTATGAGTGGTCGATTGGATCTTAATGAATTTTGATATTTAGAAGGACCGCGTGTCTCAGAGCTCTTATTTTAAATCCCGACTGACATTAAGCCTCTGATTTTCCTGTTTCTGAGTTCTGAGTTCTGAGTTCTTTATTTAACATTAAAATCCATAAACAAAAAAATTACTTCAAGACAATCTCCCCCATAAGGCTCCATGGCCGGGAAAGAACAGGGGAGAAAAAAAATACCAACAACAAAAAATATAAACAAAAACCAAAAATTGAGTCGCCCACCTTAATTATCTCCAAAAAATGACAAGCTAGGCAGGGAGTAGCACATGATTTCACCAACTCAATTAAATATCCAACTCATTCAAGAGACATCAACTCCAAGGGAAACCGGAATAAAAAATAAAGACAAAAAAAAAAACAAAAAACAAACAAACAAAATTAATTACTAGCTAGAAAATCTCTAACATAATTTTTGAACATACCAAACGAGTGGCAGCTTCGTACGAACTCTGGGAGCGTGTTCCAGATCCTGTTGCAAGCTGTCAGAGGGTTGAAGTCAGACCTCACTGACGGTGTGTGAAGAACCAGTAAATTGTTGGAACTGCGGAGATGATAAGTCGATTGATCAGAAACAAAAGATATATTATTACATAGGACAGCAGGAAGATGGCCGTGCAACTGTAAAAAAACGAAAGAAGAACAAGAAAGAAAATAGAGAGATTTCAAATCAAGCAAGGGTTTAAGTGAAAAACGGTTAGTTTCCTGAATAAGAGTCCTTGCTTTATCGTAAAGTTTTGAAAGTGGCTTCAGAGACGAGGGAAAAGTTGACATCCAAATAACAGAACAATATGAAACATAAGACTGAACTAGGCTGCAGAACAAGAGTCTAAGAATCGACCCTGGAAATATATATTTGAGCTTTCTAAGGATTCCAAGACTCCTGGAGACTTTCATTTTAATCAGGTCAATATGATACTTGAACGAAAGATTTTCGTCAAGCAAGATGCCTAGGAATCGAACGTAACGATCCTTAGGTCTACTTAGAGAACCTCTTGATACATTTATTTCATTTAAATCAGGGCAAGCCTTTGAGACTCTGGAGAAAATGAGAAAACATGACTTTTCGACATTTAAGGCAAGATAATTTACATCAAACCACTGGATAACTCTTTCAAAAAGGGCTATCATCCTTGAACGAAGATCAGACTCAGTTCTACCAGTTGTGCCAAGAGTACTGTCATCAGCAAAAGCAATAAGTGTATCCGGTAAGGACAAACTCTTGTCACAGCTAGTAACGGACACTGGTTGACAAAGACGACAGCAAATGGTAGGTTTTAAATTTTTAACCGCATTAATAAGGTCATTGACGTAGATTAAAAAGAGTATCGGCCCAATAACAGATCCTTGTGGAACACCAAACTCTATTCCAGAAGGATTAGAAAAGTCCGGATGAACCGAGATGACTCGACCAGATAAATATGATAGAAACCATGAATAAGCATTCCCTCTTATTCCAATATGGGACATTTTCAGAAGAAGAATCTTGTGTGTTAATGAGTCAAACGCTTTTCGAACATCAAGAAAAAGAGCAGCAGGTATCAAACCAGAGTCAAGAGCTGAATTTAAATAATTCAAGAGAGTTGCACATGCATGCTCAGTTGAATGTTTGGCCCTAAAACCAAACTGAAAATCATGAAAAAAGAGTTTAGAATTAAGAAAATCAAGAAGTCGAGAAAGCATAGCTTTTTCAAAAATTTTACTAAACACTGATAAAAGAGATATGGGACGATAATTTGCAGGATCATTCCTTGATCCACCTTTAAAAAGGATGATAACACGAGCACGCTTTAGAGCACTTGGGAAGACACCATTTTCAAAAGAAAGATTGACAAGTCTCGTGAGGGCACACACAATGACAGGAAGAATGAACTTGACAACCTTAGTCGGAATACGATCTGGGCCAGAGGATGAAGAACCCCTCAAACAATTGACAATTCTGGCTATTTCAGCTTCAGAGACAGGTTCCAATGCCATTGATTTAAGACATGGTGGTCCTAGATAAGACCTAAAATCAGGTAGAGAAGAAGAAGGACTTACAGAAGAGGCTGTAGTTTTGCCGATATTAGCAAAATAGGAAGTAAACGCATCTTGAACTTTTAGCTCACCCTCTACATTTTTCCCGTCAATCACAACACTTGAAGGGACAGAAGGAGGCAGAAAAGATGGCCTGATAACAGAATTGATTACTTGCCATGTCTTCCTAATGTCTTTACCGCACGCAGAGAATTTTCTATGATAAAATAACGATTTAGCCCTTCGGCAAAGCGAATTGTAAACTCTTCTATAAGCTTTGAAAAGTTGAAGCCGGGAATCACGCGAAAATGGCTTAGAGCACCTGTAAGTCTTCCAAAGATAATTTTTCTTCCTCCAACTTTTAAGGAGTCCAGGGGTCTTCCAAGGATTCAAAGGGGTTGTTCTTTTCGATGCTGGATTCGACTGGGGTGCATTACATGTATCAAAGATAACTTCTTTCAAAGAATCATAAAATGAATTAAACAAAGAATCTATGTCAGATCCATTTTTAGAAATACTCCACGAACAACCTGCCAACCGTGACCTAAGAATATGCAAGTCCTGATCATTAAATTTTAAAGAGGAAAAACCTGCTTCTTGGCTCCTCCTTGGCAACGAATCGGGAAAATCATACGTGGAAAAAACAGGAAAATGGTCTGAGATATCACTCATCAATATAGAATTTCGCACCAACGTCAAAGATGAAAAAATATTATCAAGCAAAGAAGCGGTAGTGTTAGTTATGCGAGTTGGAATGCATGCAGAAGGTAGTGTTCCACAAGCGAGCATTGTCGAAAGAAAATCCAAGGACGAGGATGACCTCCGGTCACACAAATTAAGGTTGAAGTCGCCCATAATTACAAGTTCACATGAATGAAGTTGGATTATTTCCAAGACCTCATCAAGAATCTGAAGGAAAGAGGGAACAGACCCACTAGGAGACCGGTATATATTACCAACAATCAAAGCTTTAGCTTGGGTTTTAATCTCAATAAATATGGATTCAAAAATTCCTTCTTCATTTCTTGACAGGTCATGTCTAACAGAGTACGGAAGACATTCCGAAACATAAACAGCAAGGCCACCTTTAGCCATCCTACTTCGATTCAAATATTCCATCTTGTACCCAGGGAGATGCAATAGAGATTCGTTTTTTGAATCAAGGAAAGTCTCACAAAGACCAATGAAGTCAGGGTGGCCACTACGCACTATTTTTTTCAACTCATCAAACGAAGAGCAAAGACCCTGAACATTAAGCTGAAGTACAGAGAATCTACCATCTCGTTTGGATACTCGATCTAAATCAGATACGTATTTACTACTAACTGAAAAATGGGGATTTGATGGTGATTTGTTAGACTGACCTACTGAATTATTTATCAAACTAAGGATATCAATTGGGTTATTTTGAAGATGAGATAGTCGCTCACCCAAGGAGGAGATGTCACCCAAACTAGAGTCAGACAAATTAAAAAAAAAAAAAAAAAATACAAACTATGATCCATCATGCGCCACCCACCACCCAGCTTGGCATCTTCATAACAATGACATGTGGACAGCAACTAGGCAAACAGAACGATGAACTCATTTTTTGTGAAAAAAGAAACTGAAACAGAAAAAATAAAGGCCAAAAACAGAAAACTTGAATAAGAAAAAAACTTGTATACAAAATGAAAAACAACAAAAACATAACTAAATCTCCCAATCCAGGAGAAAAATTTATATATCATAACTTACGAAAAAAAAAAACAAAACAACAACAACTAACAAACATCAAACAAATCACTAAAAAAAAAAAATGAACAAATCACACATATTACTCATCACCTCCGACTATCACAGCGGGGAAGGGAACCACAGAGTTCGCATTACTAGATAGTTTAAAGGGATCAAAACATGAGTCCTCTATTCGCAACCAAGTCTTACTCTTTGAAGACTTTTTCGCTTCAATCCATACACTAATCCCTTTCGTTATTACTCGGGTTTCAGCAACTCTAGTTGAAGTGTCAGATGACGTACGCAGATTATAGCCGAAAGATAGCAGTTCTTTTCTACGACGTGCCAATTCACGCGGGAGATCGGAAGTGATACTTTTTCCAGATCCCTTCAGCCTACCACAATTTTTCATAATAGCGTCTTTATCTGCTAAGTTAGCCAAAGTCACGAAAACTGGCCCGGCTTTTAGTGTAGTCCTAGACGTTGCCCTAGTATTAGAGCCTGGTGGTTTATTTCCATTCAAACGATAGCACTTGACGAAGGGCATTGAATTTGCGTTACTGACTCCTAATTCAGAGAGAAACTCACGAGTAGCATTTTCTGAGTTACCACCTTGAACAGCTGGTATACCGTGAAGTAGAATATTCTGTCTTTTTGAAACAAGTTCAACTTGAAGACAAGACTTTTTTAGATTTACTACTTCGGTTTTGAGAACCGTATTTTCTTCTTTGAGTTCCAAATTCTCATTTCGCAAAGCCTCAATCCCCTTTTCCAGGATAAGAATCTTCGTCATAAGCTCAGTGTGTTTCTGATCAAAGTACGACTTCGTGAGAGACATCATAAAATTATTCAATAATCTCCCCTAGATTGGCTAATAACCAAATCAAAAATCCATTAAACAGAGACTTACTGGCAAGTGTTCAAACAATTCAAACAGAACAAATATCCTAAATAAGCAATAGCATCCACCAACGCGCACTAGCTCTGAACGGAATGAATGCTGGCAAGCAACTGTTAAATTTATCTATTGATTCTTAGATTTTTTTTTTTTTTTTAGAGCTCATGCCATATGAGCTCTTGGCTCTTGAATCTTCAGACTTCGTCACAAGTGCCATGTGATCTCTTACCTCTTGTTGTATCGGCAATTAAAATTATTCTCAACTATCTTATTTGCTCGCCCGCCCCTCCACTTGGTTGAATTGGGGAAAATATTATTCCTAATTTATTCAGTCTGGTTCATGATATGCCTGCCAACTGCCATCGTCCTAGTTTATCTGGAAATGCCCTAACTAGCAAAAGCAGGATACACCACTTTAAATCTGTTCCAATTTTTAGATTTTTTACGCTTCAGGCCCTTTTCCAAAAAAACTAATAGGTGTCACTTAAGATTATGTTTCTGTTTTCTGGTAATTAAATCAGAAGAAATATACTGGCCAAATGTTTAATGATTTTTCATAGATTCCTTGTACACAAAATCATCTTGCTGACATGTCTGGTCATAGAGCAAGATCTCTTTTCATAGCATAGAATAATTAATTTTGCATTGAATTTAGTGACTTTCACCTTAAAATAAGCGATTAAACATTCAAAATGTAATTCCGATCGGAATATTATTTGAAAAACAAACAAAATAATGAATATTTTGCTCTTAGTTCCCTCATAGCTTCCGGAATTAATACGTTTCGGTTGTCCATTTTGGAAAATAAATTCTAAAAACTAAATATTTCATCCCAATTTAGACATAAACAAACGTTTTAGCAGTGGTGGATTCAGGAGATGGCAGGGGGCCCTGTTCCGCCAAGACTCTTAAGTCCCCCTCATTCCTAGTTTTTCTCTTTTTTCAACTCTTTTAGAATATATTTGTTAATTTGTTCAATTATCGGCACCTTTCTCACTCCCCCCCCAATATTTTGCTCATCGGTGTCCTTTACACAATGGGCCCTCCATATTTTGTTGTAGATCCGCCCCTGTTTTGGCACCTTTGAATGGAAACAAGTTTCCCTAAGGCTTTTAGATTTTAGATGTTTACCTTTCACGTATCTAATGAGAATCCTGAGCGCATATCACCCTGAAAAATTCCTAACTGTTTCCACGAAGGTTCTTTAGGCGAAAGTATCTGATT
Organism: Artemia franciscana; assembly: GCF_032884065.1. Classification (NCBI taxonomy): domain Eukaryota; kingdom Metazoa; phylum Arthropoda; class Branchiopoda; order Anostraca; family Artemiidae; genus Artemia; species Artemia franciscana. The sequence goes on from NW_027064053.1 coordinate 7,846, forward strand.
GGCTGGAATTGTTCCATCGAATTTTCAGCCATCATCATCTGAAGACTTTATCAGTGAGACTTTGAGGCAGTGTTTCCACTTTGAGGGATTTATCCCTTTCTGAGGGATTTCTAGTCCTTCCGCGGGATTACTTTCTCTAAAAAGGGATACGGGATTTTTCAGGGATAATTGAGATATTAAGGGATTTTCCCTACTAAAATAGAGATATTCAGGATTTTCAGTTTTGATGGTGTATTCAAGGATTTTTTTCAACAAAAATAATGTTCTGTTCTTTGACTCTTGAACGAGAGGTTGAATTCTGCATTCGTTAGTATCCATGCTCAAGATAGGAGAATGCAAATTTTGGGATTTAGTTTTGAAGTTTTTTTTGTTAAAAAAATTATAGTGTTTGCATCTTCCAGTGCTTTTCAGTTCGTTCGGAGAGATTTTTATTTAAAACAATCGGGTGCTCAGACAGAAGCACACAGATGGACTTCGTGGACCAGGACACCAGTAGCTAACTGTCGTGATTAGCATGAGAGGGATTTTTCAAAGGATTATTGTTTAACCAAAAAGGGAATTTTAGGGATTTTTCGTCTCGGATTCGGGATTTTTCAAAAAAGAAAGTGGAAACACTGCTTTGAGGAAGACTAAGTCTGGACTAATATGATAAAACAATAAAATTGTGAGTGAAATTATTTAAATAGTTTATAGAGACAATTTTAAAACAGAAAAAAAGGAGAAGTTTAAAACAGAAATAATTATAAAGGAGAAATAAAACAGAAAAAAGGAATAATTTTAAAACAGAAAAAGGATTGTTTTCAGCTTCATAACTTTGCTCAATTCCATTTTATAAGGTTTTGAAGATAAGCAAATACATTTCCTAAATTTGGAAAAAAAACATTGATATGACTCAACATTCTACTCCAATACCAGGAATTGCATTTTCAGAACTAAAGGCAGAGAAAAAGCAAATAGTAACTGAAAATTAAGGTAAAATGTTGTTTTATCAAAATTTCAATAGGTATAGACCTGTCATGTAGCAAATTTCAGGGCCCTCTAGAGGAAGAAAGGGTGGAGGTGGGTACTTTAAAACACCTTCCCGGGACATATTTCCCTATTCAGTGTTTTTGACCATACTAATTCGAATGATTCACTTTTTATTTTGATCTAGATAACGTCATTTTCAACGGTATTCAGGTATTTTTTCCGAAGTCACCATAAATATATTTGGTAAAACACTGAAGTAACAGAAACTGCATTTTTCAAAACTACTATATTTGTAAACTTTTGGATGCAGGGAAAAAATTAAAATTAATTTTAGATTGATCAAATTGTGAAACATGAAAATGGGGCCTAAATGCATTTCTTTCTAATAGGCTTGAAATCTAGGTAGATATAAATAAACTAAACACAAGATATTTTTGAAAAGAGTGTCATGTGACACCTGAAACTAAATAAAAAAAATCGGCTAAAAAAAAGCAACAAGTGATTAGTTCCATCAGCTTTGTGAGACGAAAATATAAAAAGAACGGTTGTTTTTCCCGATTCAGCTTAGCTTAAGAAGCTTGCGCACAAAGATAAAGGAGTCTAAACAAAAATAATTGAAAATGTTGTTGCATTGATTCTTAATATGCAAGTTCTTTTGTCTTCGATCAGCTTATAAATGAGTCTAGAAGAAGCCAATCATGATTGCAGCACTAACTTCACCATATATAAAAAGCAAATAACTGCCAACTTAAGCCATAACTTCAGAGATGCGTTAAGGAGAACAAATGGTTCGGCGATATGTATTTCATAGTGACAAAAGACAAGTCAAGGTAAAACAAACCAAACAACTTGAAAGTGATACCGATGATAAAAAAAAACGACGTTCAAAGGACTAACGTTTCCCAGTTGCAACATCTTTTCCGCATAAATAATAATTTAGTGCTTCTGTTCAAAACAGCAATCGAATTGATGCCTACTGATACGCAACTATCAACGAAGTGGCAATCGTTATGGTCGGTGATTTGTATATGACATCAAAGACTTTGTATATGACGTTATTATAATTATATAAGAAGGCGTTTCAAAGAGAAGTTTTTATTAAACTCATCGATGCTACGATGTCCTACAATATCCTACCATTTTTTGGGATGGAGCTGACAGCTATCACTTTAATATTAAATTGATAAATCCAGCCACTAACAAAGAAATGGATAAGAAATGCAGCTCAATGAAATATTGTGCCTATAGATTAATGATTCGTCATTTATTACATTTATATATCCATCTTGGGATTAGATACAACAGCTTTTACATCCTGGACAATCGCCGGTTCATAGACATGACATTACGGCCCGTGTCTTCCGGCATAAGTTGCTCTCCTTCATTTCCTACAGAGTTATGGGAGAAATACAAATCGCAAATGGCTGAGAATATACTCCACCGTATACGGCTAGAAAGGTCAGATATGACCTTGGACTTCACAACAGAAATTTATAACCGCACTTTAGTTATGATTGAAGATTTGTGTTTATCTATTGCAAACAAACTTCTCAAGCATTTGGGAATGCCTTCACCTAATCGTACTGCTTCGATTTCTACATATGTTGAATGGAATCGTGAACAAAGTTACAACACAATTGATATATTGTCATATGTTACAGACCGGGACACAAGGGATATAAATGACGACCGGGACACTCCTGAGTAATCCTGAGAAAATATATATGACGACCGGGACACTAAGAGAAATTACAGACCAGGACACCAGGACACAAACGACAAGCGAGACACAGGGAACATAAATGACGAATGGGACACTCAAAGAGAAATTACAGACCGAGACACCGGGACACAAATGACGACCGGGACACAGGAAATATAAATGACGACCGGGACACAGGGAATATAAATGACGACCGGGACACAGGGACACAACTACAACGGGGAGGCCGGAAGGGCACATGGGGGATATATAAATGAGGACGGGGACACAGGGAATATTCGATTAGCAATTACTATCAACAAAGCCCAAGGGCAATCATTAGAAAAATGCGGTATAGATCTGAATACCGATTGTTTTCCCATGGACAATTATATGTTGTATGTTCAAGAGTCGGTGAGCCTGACAATCTATTTATATGCACAGACAATGGGACAGCGAAGAATATTGCATATTCATATATATATATATATATATATATATATATATATATATATATATATATATATATATATATATATATATATATATATATATATATATATATATATATATATATATATCTATATATATAAAAATAAGTTGTCTGTGGATCTGTGGATCGTGGATCAGGTGACGTCATGTTTGTCCGCATATGACGTCTGAATTATTTCACACTAATACAAAAGAAGAAAAAAACTAAAAAAGGTAAAAACTACAAAAAAAACTAAAAAGAAAAAAAAAACTAAAAAAGCTAAAAAACTAAAAAAAAAACTAAAAAAAGGTAAAAATCTAATAACTAAAAAAAAACTGAAAAAAATAAAAAAAGGCAAAAACTACAAAAAAAATAAAAACTAATAAAAAAAACTAAAAAAGCTAAAAAACTAAAAAAACTAAAAAAAACTAAAAAAACGTAAAAAACTAAAAAAAAACTAAAAACTAAAAAAAAAAAAACTAAAAAAAAAGGAAAAAACTGAAAAATAAAAGAGAAAAAGAAAACTAAAAAAATATGAATAAATATATATAAAAATAAGTTGTTTCTGGGTTATGTCTGTCTGTCTGTCTGTCGAGTGACGTCGTGTTTGTCCGCATATGACGTCTGAATTATTTCACACTAATACAAAAGAAGAAAAAAAACTAAAAAAGGTAAAAACTACAAAAAAAAATAAAAAGAAAAAAACTAAAAAAGCTAAAAAACTAAAAAAAACTAAAAAAAGGTAAAAAACTAAAAACTAAAAAAAACTGAAAAAACAAAAAAAAAGGCAAAAACTAAAAAAAAAACTAAAAACTAATAAAAAAACTAAAAAAGCTAAAAAACTAAAAAAACTAAAAAAAGGTAAAAAACAAAAAAAACTAAAAACTAAAAAAGAAAAAACTAAAAAAAAAGGAAAAAACTGAAAAATAAGAGAAAAAGAAAACTAAAAAAATATTAATAAATATAAAAAATATAAATATAAATATAATATAAATTAGCAATCAACAAAGCACCGAGACACAAATGACGACCGGGACACAGGGAGTATAAATGACGACCAGGACATAAGTAAAAAAAAAAAAATAAAAAAAATAAAAAAATGGTAAAAACTACAAAAAAACTAAAAACTAATAAAAAAACTAAAAAATCTAAATAAACTAAAAAAGAAAAAAAAGAAAAAAGGAAAAAAAAATAAAGGAGAAAAACAAAACTAAAAAACGAATGTATATACAGACCGGGACACCGGGATACAAATGACGACCGGGACACAGGGAATATAAATGACGAACGGGACACAGGGACACAACTACAATGGGGACGCCGGGGGGCACAGGGGGATATAAATGACAACCGGGACACAAGGAATATAAATGACGCCCGGGACACTCAAAGAGAAATCACAGACTGGAACACCGGGACACAAATGACGACCGGGACACAGGGAATATAAATGACGACCGGGACACAGGGACATAACTACAAAGGGGACGCCGGGGTGCACAGGGGGATATATAAATGACGATGGCGACTCAGGGAATGGTCGATTAGCAATCACCATCAACAAAGCTCAAGGGCAATCATTAGAATCATGAGGTATAGATCTGAATACGGATTGTTTTCCCATGGACCATTATATGTTGCATGTTCAAGAGTCGGTAAACCTGACAATCTATTTATATGCACAGACAATGGGACAGCAAAGAATGTTGTATATTCGCAAGTTTTACGTAGTTAAAAACATATATATATATATATATATATATATATATATATATATATATATATATATATATATATATATATATATATATATATATATATATATATATATATATATCTATATTCACAGGTGGGACATAGGGACACAACTACAATGGCGCGTAACTAATATGGCGCGTAACGACTTACGCGCGCGGGGGGGCTTGGGGGGGGGGGGCGCGAAGCGCCCCCACCGACTAGGTATATATATATACTAGCTAGTATATATATATATATATATATATATATATATATATGCATATATATATGTATATATATATATATATATATATATATATATATATATATATATATATATATATATATATATATATATATATATCTATATATATAAAAACAAGTTGTCTGTGTGTGGATCTGTGGATCAGGTGACGTCATGTTTCGGCTGACGTCATGAAATTAGTTGCCATCATTTTTGCTTTGAAGGTGACGTCATTCAAGTTATATAAGACATACGTTCGCCGTCATGTTTCGGCTGACGTCATGAAATTAGTTGCCATCATTTTTGCTTTGAAGGCGTGACGTCATTCAAGTTATATAAGACGTATGTTCGCGTAGAATTCTTTTAATGCTTAAGTTTATAATGACTGATGAAGATGCTCAAAGAGTCTATGCCAAAAAACTTGCTGCTGATAGAGAAAGTCAGAAAAGAAAGCGTGCCGAGGAACTACCAGAGCAACGCGAAAGCAGACTTGCTGCTAAAAGAGAAAGTGAAAAAAGAAGGCGTGCCGAGGAATCAAAAGACCAGCAGGGAAACAGGCTTGCTGCTGATAGAGAAAGTAAGAAAAGAAAGCGTGCCGAGGAATCAGAGCAATCTGAAAGTTATCGCCTGGCATTCAGGTACAACCCAGTCGATGATTATAGCTTGAGTAGATGTGTTCAAATCGGGACAATGTCTAAAATTTGTCCCTATTGCAAGGCCTTGAAATTCAATGGTGAAACAATGGGAATGTGTTGCGCCTCAGGAAAAGTTAAACTTCCTCTATTGGCTGCACCACCAGAGCCATTGAAGACTTTCCTTACTGGAACTACGTCAGAATCTAAGCGTTTTTTGTCAAAAATCAGACAATACAACTCATGTTTCCAAATGACGTCGTTTGGAGCCCAAATCGAAAATCCAGATCAATTTATGTCTACTTTCAAAGTAAAAGGGCAAATTTATCATAAAGCAGGGTCCCTTCTACCATTCTCAGGCGAGAATCATAAATTTTTACAATTGTACTTCATCAGTGATAGAAATTCTGAATTGAATGCACGTTGCGAAATTTCTCCCAACGTTGAAAGGACAATCGTTTCCCAATTGCAACACGAAAATAATAAGTTAGTGCGTCTGTTCAAAACAGCCATCGATTTGATGCCTACTGATACTCATAAAATTGTTATTTCCGCTGACAAAACGCCTCCTGGCCAACATGTGCGTAGATACAATGCTCCGACTATCGACGAAGTGGCAATCGTTATGGTCGGTGATCAGTTTTTACCTCGAGATATTATTCTACATAAGCGAAACGCTCAGTTGTTAAGAATTGCTGAAACTCATCGATGCTACGATGCCCTACAATATCCTATCATTTTTTGGGATGGAGCCGACGGCTATCACTTTAATATTAAATTGATGAATCCAGCCACTAACAAAGAAATGAATAAGAAATGCAGTGCAATGCATTATTATTCCTATAGACTAATGATTCGGCAGGATGAAGAAAGTTATATTTTAAAATGCCGTGAATTGTTTCACCAATTTATCGTCGATATGTATGCTAAAATTGAATCAGAACGTTTGCTATATATCCGCCTGAATCAGACCAAGCTCCGCTCTGAACAATACATTCATTTGCGAGATGCAGTTATAAATGACGGTAATACCACAAACGTTGGAAGATTAACAATTTTACCTTCGTCATATGTTGGCAGTCCCCGTCATATGCATGAATATGCTCAAGATGCTATTGCGTATGTTCGTCTCTATGGTCGTCCAGATTTATTTATTACATTTACATGTAATCAATCTTGGGACGAGATACTGCAGCTTTTACTTCAAGGACAATCGGCGGTTCATAGGCATGACATTACGGCACGTGTCTTCCGGCAAAAGTTGAAATCACTGATAAACTACCTTGTAAAACATGAAGTGTTTGGGTCAGTGCGATGCTGGATGTACTCAGTGGAATGGCAAAAACGAGGTTTGCCACACGCACATATACTAATCTGGCTACATAAAAAAAATACTTCAAACGAAATTGATGATGTGATTTCCGCTGAAATACCTGATAAAAATGTCGATAAGGGGTTACATGATATTATTGTAAAAAATATGATACATGGACCTTGCGGTGCACTGAACGAAAATTCACCATGCATGGCCAAAGGAAGGTGCACAAAGCAATATCCTCGACTTTTAGTACCCAAAACAATTACTGGCAATGATGGTTACCCACAATATAGAAGAAGATCTACTGAAGATGGCGGTAAAACAGCAATAATAAAGAAGCGTAACGGTACCACCATCGAAGTAGATAACCAGTGGGTTGTTCCATATTCCTCTTTATTATCAAAAACATTTAATGCACACATAAACGTTGAATACTGTAACTCCGTAAAGGCAATCAAATACATATGTAAATACGTCAACAAAGGCAGTGACATGGCAGTTTTTGGCTTGCAGTCCGAAATCAAAGATTTCGATGAAATCGTAGAATATCAGGCTGGAAGATACATAAGCAGTAATGAAGCTGTTTGGCGAATTCTTTCATTTCCGATACATGAACGTAGTCCAGCTGTTGTTCACTTAGCGGTACATTTACAGAATGGTCAACGTGTTTATTTCACGGAAACCAACGTGCAACAAAGAGTCCTGAATCCACCGGATACAACATTAACAGCTTTTTTTTCGCTTTGCAAAAATGATTCTTTTGCAAAAAAAACTGCTGTATACTGAAGTGCCTTCGTATTACACGTGGAATACTAAAAATAAAGTATTTGAACGTCGAAAACAGGGTAAGTCAGTCGACGGCCAACCTACCATCTTCAAAGATACCACGATAGGAAGACTCTACACCGTTCACCCCAATCAACATGAATGCTTCTTTCTACGCCTGCTTTTGGTGAATGTACCCGGTCCGACATCCTTTGAGTATTTGAGGACTGTAAATGGTACTATACCTGACACTTACCGTAGTGCATGCCAAGCTCTGAATTTATTGGAGAATGACCAACACTGGGATAACTGCATCAATGACGCGTGCGAAACGTCAACCCCAAGTCAAATTCGTGCATTGTTTGGCATCATTTTAACAACTTGCTCTCCATCAGCTCCTACAGATTTATGGGAAAAATATAAGTCAAAAATGTCCGAAGATATACTTCATCGAAAACAGTTAGAGACGTCAGACATGACTTTTGATTTTACACCAGAAATTTATAACTACACTTTAGTTGTTATAGAAGATTTTTGCATAAGTATGGCAAACAAACCTCTTCAGGGTTTGGGAATGCCTTCACCTAACCGTATCGCTGCTGTTTCGACATGTGTAGAATTGGATCGTGAACAAAGTTACAGTACGAGTGATCTATTGTCGTATGTACAAAATAACATTTCCAAGTTAACGTCGGAACAAAAAGACATTTATGATACGATAATGCATTGTGTCGATAACAACGTTGGAGAAATTTTCTTTTTGGATGCGCCAGGAGGTACTGGTAACGTTTGTGATAAAACTGATTCTGGCATCAATTCGATCTAAAAATGATATAGCGTTGGCAATTGCGTCGTCCGGAATAGCCGCAACATTGCTGCCTGGTGGAAGAACTGCTCATTCCGCTTTGAAATTGCCTCTGAACTTGCATTCTACAGAAACTCCCATGTGCAATATTTCCAAATCATCTGGGATGGGTAAAGTATTGCAGCAATGCAAACTTATTATTTGGGATGAGTGCACAATGGCACACAAAAAATCGCTCGAGGCTCTGGATCAATGCTTGAAAGATTTGCGAGGGAAGTCGAAACCCTTGGCACCTTAATATTGCTTGCGGGAGATTTCAGGCAAACATTACCTATAATACCTAGATCAACTCCTGCAGACGAAATGAATGCTTGCCTGAAAAATTCTAATTTATGGGCACACGTAAAAACATTAAAATTAACTACAAATATGCGTGTCCGATTGCAAAACGATGACTCTGGTCAAACATTTTCAGATCAATTGCTGGCAATGGGAAACGGAAAGCTCCCAGTAGACTCAATTTCTGGACGTATACAACTACCTGCTGATATCTGTAATTTAGTGACGTCCAAAAATGAATTGATTGAAAAAGTATTTCCGAATATTCTAAAAAATTATAAAAATAATAAATGGCTAAGTGAAAGAGCGATTCTCGCACCCAAAAATATAGACGTCCACGAAATCAACAATATTGTTTTGACCAAGATTCAAGACCAGGCAGTCCTTTACAAGTCAGTCGACACAGTTTTGGAACCAAATGAAGCGGTTAATTATCCATCTGAATTTTTAAATTCCATAGATCTTTCAGGGTTTCCACCACACGTGCTACAACTAAAAATAGGCGTACCAATAATATTGTTACGTAACATAAACCCACCAAAGCTTTGCAATGGCACTCGACTTGCCGTAAAAAAAACAATGAAAAACCTAATAGAGGCCACAATCCTGACAGGGCCTTTTGAGAGTGAGGCTGTTCTTATTCCTCGCATTCCCATGATTCCAACAGATCTGCCTTTTCAATTTAAAAGATTGCAATTCCCAATTCGATTAGCATTTGCAATCACCATTAACAAAGCTCAAGGTCAATCATTAGAAAAATGTGGTATTGATCTTAATACTGATTGTTTTTCCCATGGACAATTGTACGTTGCATGTTCGAGGGTCGGTAAACCTGACAATCTATTTATATGCAGCGAGAATTGGACAGCGAAGAATGTTGTATATTCGCAAGTTTTACGCAGTTAATTTGTATTTCGGAACCAAATGAAGCGGTTAATTATCCATCTGAATTTTTAAATTCCATAGATCCTTCAGGGTGTCCACCACACCTGCTACAACTAAAAATAGGCGTACCAATAATACTTTTAAGAAATATCAACCCACCAAAGCTTTGCAATGGCACGCGACTTGCCGTAAAAAAAAACAATGGAAAACCTAATAGATGCCACAATCTTGACAGGGCCTTATGAGGGTGAGGCTGTTCTTATTCCTCGCATTATCATGATTCCAACGGATCTGCTTTTTCAATTTAAAAGATTGCAATTCCCAATTCGATTAGCATTTGCAACCACCATCAACAAAGCTCAAGGGCAATCACTAGAAAAATGCGGTATAGATCTTAATACAGATTGCTTTACCAATGTACAATTGTATGTTGCATCTTTGAGGGTCGGTAAACCTGACAATCTATTTATACGCACAGACAATGGGACAGCGAAGACTGTTGTATATTCACAAGTTTTACGTAGTTAATTTGTATTGTATCTATCTATCTATCTATCTATATAAAAACGAGTTGTGTGTATGCATGTTTGTTTGTTTGTAAAAAGAGCGTTTGCATATGACGTCATTATTAGTACATACGGCTTTGTATATGGACAGACAATGGGAAAGCCAAGAATGTTGTATATTCGCATTTTTACGTAGTTTGAAACACATATATAAATCTATCTATATTCACAGATGGGACACAGGGACACAACTACAATGGCGCGTAACTAATATGCGCGTAACTAATATGGCGCGTAACGACTTACGCGCGCGCGGGGGCTTGGGGGGGCGCGAAGCGCCCCCACCAACTAGGTGTTGGGGTGGGTTGTACCTGAATGCCAGGCGATAACTTTCAGATTGCTCTGATTCCTCGGCACGCTTTCTTTTCTTACTTTCTCTATCAGCAGCAAGCCTGTTTCCCTGCTGGTCTTTTGATTCCTCGGCACGCCTTCTTTTTTCACTTTCTCTTTTAGCAGCAAGTCTGCTTCTGCGTTGCTCTAGTAGTTCCTCGGCACGCCTTCTTTTTTCACTTTCTCTTTTAGCAGCAAGTCTGCTTCTGCGTTGCTCTGGTAGTTCCTCGGCATGCTTTCTGTTCTTTCTTTCTCTATCAGCCTCAAGCCTGTTTCCCTGCTGGTCTTTTGATTCCTCGGCACGCCTTCTTTTTTCACTTTCTCTTTTAGCAGCAAGTCTGCTTCTGCGTTGCTCTAGTAGTTCCTCGGCACGCCTTCTTTTTTCACTTTCTCTTTTAGCAGCAAGTCTGCTTTCGCGTTGCTCTGGTAGTTCCTCGGCACGCTTTCTTTTCTGACTTTCTCTATCAGCAGCAAGTTTTTTGGCATAGACTCTTTGAGCATCTTCATCAGTCATTATAAACTTAAGCATTAATAGAATTCTACGCGAACATACGTCTTATATAACTTGAATGACGTCACGTTGTATCTTTGTTTGTTTGTACGCATATGACGTCATTATAAGTATATAAGGCTTTGTATATGCATCATTATAAGTATATAATGGGGCGATTCAAAGAGAAATTTCAGTATAAATCCTACAATGGCAGAAGAAACAGCCGAGGAATCAAATCGTGCGAGAAATTTTAGTATGAATCCTACAATGGCAGAAGAAACAGCCGAAGAAGCGGCTCAAAGAGATAATCCCAAAAGGCTTGCGGATAAAAGAAAGAAGCAAAAGAAAGCGTGCCGAGGACACAAAAGAACAACGTGAGAACAGGATTGCGTCTCAAAGAGAAATTACCAAAAAAAAATCGTGCCGAGGAATCACAAGAGCAACGTGAAAACTGGCTTGCGGCTCAAAGAGATAATGCCAAAAGAAAGCGTGCCGAGGAATCAGGTACAGCCCAGTCGATGTTTATAGCTTTAGTAGATGTGTTACGCCTCAGGAAAAGTTAAGCTTCCTCAACTGGCTGCACCACCTGAGCCATTGAAGACTTTGCTTACAGCAACTACGTCAGAATCTAACCGTTTTTTTTATTAAACATCAGAAAATATACCTCATGTTTCCAAATGACGTCGTTTGGTCCAAATCGAAAATCAAGATCAACACACTGGAACACAGGGAATTTAAATGACGACCGGGACACTCAGAGAGAAATTACAGACCGGGACACCGGGACACAAATGACGACCGGGTCACAGGGAATACAAATAACGACGGGACATAACTACAACGGGGACGCCGGGGGGCACAGAAGGGGGATATATAAATGACGAAAGGGACGCATTTCGATGAGCAATCACCATCAACAAAGCTCGAGGGCAATCATTAGAAAAATGCGGTATAGATCTGAATACAGATTGATTTTCCCATGGACAAATATATGTTGCATGTTCAAGAGTCGGTAAACCTGACATTCTATTTATATGCACATACAATAGGACAGCGAAGAATGTGCGAAGAAACGAAGCGTCCCCACCAACTAGTTACTAATGTAAAACGGTGAAAATAATAAATGTATCATAAAATGGTGTATAATGAAAGTCGAAAGGATGAAATATCAATTTTATTCGGTTTCCAATGTGTCTTTAAAGTCTTTGTTGTACTCCTCTCCAGGATATATACCCCCCCCCCCAAAAAAAAAATGTCCTGGCTATGTTCTTGGGGATTATATATCAATCTTTACCTCCTTCCTCCCCTCGTCATTGCTTTAAAACTAATTCTGTTTTTTTCTGAAGGCTCAATGAGAGCTTAGATGTTTTGGCATTAAAATACAACCTTTGATGTATGTCCATCCCTCCCAAAGTACAAAACAATCGGAACCCATTTATTCCTTGAAATCTAGACCTTTTAATTTTCAACCAAATGAGCCTCCTTTGAAGGTTAACATCAATCCCTTCGAAAATGCCCCCCGGAAAGCCTTTTTATATGATTTTCGGACTATTTTGAATAAAATGGCTATTTCAAAATGTCTTTTAGTTGCATTTCGAAAAAAAATTATATGAATTGAGGGGGGGGTAGTTGCCCACGATCTTTTTTTACTCTTAAAAGGGACTTTGAGGGGGGGGGGGGGGTCATCCTCAAAGATAATTTCCAGACGTTTCAACTACGCTGAACAAAATTGCTATCAAGATTTTGGTCGGAGGTTTTTGGGCAAATGATAGGAGTGGGAGAGGGGATCTATTTGCCTTCAGTCACTTTCGACTATTAGAATGGGCACTAACCCTCTTAATTTTCGATAGAATGAGCCATTCAACATTTCAACGTCAACTTCTTATACACGAAGTGCCATGATCAAAAAAAGAAAAAAAAAAATAAAAATAAATCATCTCAATCCCAACATCGTTCTTTACTTATGCAGCGTTATTGCGCTGGACTGTTTATTATATATATTTTTTTTTTCATGGAAAAAGTTAACATTTTTCTTTTCCTATTAGAAACTATCATGTTCCATTTTCCTATATACTCCACGGAGAAACGAGGTGTTTTCCGGAGGGGTATTTTCCCCGGGGGGTAAGGGGTAAAACTGGCCACCGCTATTAAGAACCATGAAGATATTTTTCACGGGGGAGTTTTATGCAGAGGAGGGGGAGATTGTCTAGGATATTTTCAGTGGGAGAAAATTTTTGGGAAGAATTACCTAGAATTCCTCAGCCAAATTCTTTTTTTTAATTTTTTTTCTTCTTTGGGCGTGCATCTCTACATGCGTGCATGAAGAGGGGGGTGTTGTCCGATGGGTACTTTCCACGAGGGGGTTCCGGTAAACACTGGCCACTACTATTAGGAACCATGCAGATATTTTTTACGATGGAGTTTTATGCAGGGGAGGAGGAGATTGCCTAGGGTATTTTCAATGGAAAGAAAATTTTTGGGAAGAATTACCATGAATTCCTCTCCCTAATTCTTTTTTTTTTGTCTTTCTTCCTCTTTACATATGGGGAGAATGTTGAAGTGGAATTGTCCCGAGGAAAGTTTCAGCAGGAAAAAAGTTCTATGGCAGGATTTTCCCTTTGGAAGCGTTTTTAATATGCGTTTCGATGGTATAAGTTTTCTCAGGAGTAATTCCATCAAACCAAAGGTCCTACAAGATCGGGAGGAGACTCATGGAACAAAAATTTTAAGCCCCTTTTTAAGCCACCACTACTAGGACTACTACTCCCCCCTTCCGCAGTAGGACAAATAATAAAGTTGTAACCTGAAAGTATACGTGAAAACTAAGAAGAATTAGATAACAAGTCCCGAAGACTCTTTTGGTTTTTAATTATAGGCGGATTGAGGGTTAGAAAATTAGGCAATTGAAACGTAATCCTTTTGGTATCTTAAATTACTCCATGCATAGTTATCTACGAGCCCTTGACATACACCTTGCCAGAAAATTATCTAAAGCGCAATACATCAAGTCGTTGTCAACCCAATTCTGTAAATAAGATTCAATGTGGAATCCACACTCCTAAGTAACAGGAAATAATTTTGTGTCCAAAGATAAAGGTATTTAAAACAAAATATGGATGTAATCGAATGAAAAACAATGGCATCAGAAGACAGTTTCTTATGTAATAAAAAAGGCAATACCTTTTTTACAAATACATCATTACAACCATTTACCAATCCCTGATCATTATTGAATTTATAGGCTGTAATATGGCCAAAAAAAAAAAGTTTGTCGTGTCAATAGAGTTCGTTTTCGAAAAAAAAACAACTAAAAACTAGTTTTTGAAGAAATTAAACGACATAAGTTAAATCTTCTTCGAAATTTTCTTTTAGATAATCAAGCTGTTTCAAACAATATGTCATTCACATTTTCATTTGTCTCTATGATCTTGAAATAGAGCTTTTTAGAAGAGTCGATGTGACAGTTTATTTTTTATTATCTCTATCAAATCCACAAAAACCCACAGAGGTGGGTAGAATAAGCAAATATCGTAGATACGAGATTCATATAACTGGACTGGATCTGCTCTCTTCGGGGGAATTGGGGGGGGGGTCAAGTGCTTTGGCGAGTTCGGTGCTTCTGGACTGGCTAGAACGATGAAAATTGGTAAGCATGTCAGGGACCTGCACAAATTGACTTGATATAGTCGTTTCCCTGATTTGACCATCTGGGGGGCTGAAGGAAGAGGAAAAACTAGAAAAAACGAGGTATTTTTAACTTACGAGTGGTTGATCGGATCTTAATGGATTTTAATATTTAGTAGAACCTCGTGTCTCAGAGCTCTTATTTTCCTGACCGACATCAAGCCTCTGATTTTCCTTTTTAAATCTATCTATTGAATCTTAGGATTTTGCTAGAGCTCATACCATATGAGCTCTTAGCTCTTGGCTCTTCTGGCCTCGTCACAAGTGCCAAATGAGCTCTTAGCTCTTGTTGGATCAGCAAAGAAAATTCTTCTCAACTATCTCCTTTGCTCGCTCCCCCTCCCTCATGTGGTTCAATTGGGGAAGATATTATTTCTAATTTATTCTAGTCTGGTTCATGATACGCCTGCCAACTTTCACCGTCCTAGTTTATCTGGAAGTGCCCGAACTAGCGAAAGCGAAGCCGACAGACAGATCGACAGAAATTGCGAACGCTATGTGTCACTTAGTAAGTACCAATTGCCATAATAACACCTATAATTTGAGTTCAATATGTATTCGTTGCTTTTATTTATGCCCCGCTGGACACCAAAATTTAAAAACACATTAAAAATAGTAGGGAAGTAAATTTTATAAATCTAGAATTTTTAATCCGGTCAATAAATTTTAATATATTTTTTTAATTTATACCACTTTAAATTTGTTCCAATTTTTAGTTTTTTTACGCTCCAGACCATTTACAAAAAAGCTACCAGGTGTCACTTATGATTTTTTTTTTTGGTTTTCTGGTAATTAAATCAGAAGAAATAAACCGGTCAAATTTTTGATCCTTTTTCAAAGGTTCCTTGTACACAAATTCATTTTGCTGATATGTCTGCTCATAGAGCAAGATCTCTTTTCATAGCATATAGGATAATTAATATTGCATTGAATTTAGCGACTCATCATAATAGCAGCGATTAATTATTCAAAAGGTAATTCCGATCGGAATTTTATAAACATACGTTTTAGTACAGTGGTGGATTCAGGCCCCCAAGATTCTTAAGTCACCCTCATTCCTTGTTTTTCTCTTTTTTAGAATAAATTTATTGATTTGGTCAATTATTGGCACCTTTGTCCCATTGCCCCCCCCCCCAATGTTTTTCTCTTCGGTGGCTTTTCACAAAAGGCCCTCCAGATTTTGTTGTAGATCCGCTCCTGTTTTACAACTTCGATTGTAAACATATTTTCCTAAGGCTTTTAGATTTTAGAAGTTTACCTTTCACGTATCTAATGAGAATCCGAGAGTGCGCATCCCCTTGTTTCCCCTTTCCCCTTTCCTAACTGTTTCCACGATAGTTCTTTAGGCGAAACTGTCTGATTGGCTGGAATTGTTCCATTAAATTTTCAGCCATCACCATCTGAAGACTCGATCAATAAATTTGTTAAGGTCATTCTCCCAGGTTTATGCTTATTCACAACAGACAGGAAAAGATTCTTTGATGAAAAAATACTGTGGCTTCATTGAAAGCTTTAACATGAATAGTGCGAACAAATTTGCATTTTTTTTCTTTAGAGCCTTATAAAAAAATTTATTAGTGGGAACACCTTTAATTTTTAAAAGTAGTAATAAAACTACTTTTAGAAGACGTAGAGAATTATAAAGTAGCCTCTCGATTTGCCACAAGATTCTAAAATTTTTGGCCGTGAATTCTAACTCATTTCATATACGGAGTAATTTCTGTTCGTTTTAAGTTTTAATGTCGCTCCTTACTTTCAGCTAAAAAATTATTTTTTTTTATTTAAATTAAACAAATTTAAACAAAGAGGGAATAGTTGTGGGAAAAGTGGAAGTCATGGTTCCTCGGCACGCTTTCTTTTCTGACTTTCTCTATCAGCAGCAAGTTTTTTGGCATAGACTCTTTGAGCATCTTCATCAGTCATTGTAAACTTAAACATTAATAGATTTCTACGTGAACATATGTCTTATATAACTTGAATGACGTCACCGTCAAAGCAAAAATGACGGCAACTAATTTTCATGACTTAATTTCAGAACTTAATTTCTGTGTTGACTGACGTCATGAAATTAGTTGTCGTCATTTTTGTTATGACGATGCTTAGTATATTGTAAAACACATTAATTTGGTTAATAATATACCATTTAAAACACCAAAATGAACATGCTGGAGTAGTCACTCGGTGAGAGAGGGTGTCAGAACGGAGAATGAAGGTCCCAGGTTCAAATCCTGGTTAGGCTAAAAAAGGTAAAAATCTAAAAACTAAAAAAAAAACTGAAAAAAACTAAAAAAAGCAAAAACTACAAAAAAAAACTAAAAACTAATAAAAAAAAATTAAGAATAAAAATAAAAAAAAATAAAAAAGATAAAAACTAAAAAAAAAAAGTAAAAAGAAAAAACGAAAAAAACCTAAAAAAGCTAAAAAAAAGGCAAAAACCCATAAAAAACTGAAAAGAAAAAAAGGAATAAAACTAAAAAAAATTTCATCTAAAAAACTAAAAAAGGTAAAAACTAAAAGAACTAAAAAGAAAAAAAAACTAAAAAAGGAAAAAAACTGAAAAATAAAGGAGAAAAAGAAAACTAAAAAAAATATAAATAAAAATAAAAAAACTAAAAAGATAAAAACTTCAAAAAAAACTAAAAAGAAAAAAACTAAAAAACCTAAAAAAAGGTCAAAACCGATAAAAAAAAACTAAAAGGAAAAAAAGGGAAAAAATTAAAAATTTATTTCATCATATACCAATTCAAAAACGAATGTATACCGGGATGACGACCGGAACACAGGGAATATAAATGACACAACTACAACGGGGACGCCGGGGGGCACAGGGGGATATAAATGACGACCGGGACACAAGGAATATAAATGACGCCCGGGACACTCAAAGAGAAATCAGAGACTGGGACACCGGGACACACATGACGACCGGGACACAGGGAATATAAATGACGACCGGGACACAAGGACATAACTACAAAGGGGACGCCGGGGTGCGCAGGGGGATATATAAATGACGATGGCGACTCAGGGAATGGTCGATTAGCAATCACCATCAACAAAGCTCAAGGGCAATCATTAGAATCATGAGGTATAGATCTGAATACGGATTGTTTTCCCATTGACCATTATATGTTGCATGTTCAAGAGTCGGTAAACCTGACAATCTATTTATATGCACAGACAATGGGACAGCAAAGAATGTTGTATATTCGCAAGTTTTACGTAGTTAAAAACATATATATATATATATATATATATATATATATATATATATATATATATATATATATATATATATATATATATATATATATATATATATATATATATATATATATATATATATATATATATATATATATATATATATATATATATATATATATATATATATATATATATATATATATATATATATATATATATATATATATATATACCCGCGCGACTTACGCGCGCGGGGGGGCTTGGGGGGGGGCGCGAAGCGCCACCCCAACAGCTAGTATATATATATATATATATATATATATATATATATATATATATATATATATATATATATATATATATATATAAACGGGATAATTTTCCTTGTTGTTCATGATGAATTTCCCTATTCAGTGTTTTTGACCATACTAATTCGAATGATTCACTTTTTATTTTGATCTAGATAGCGTCATTTTCAACGGTATTCAGGTTTTTTTTTCCCGAAGTCACCATAAATATATTTGGTAAAACACTGAAGTAACAGAAACTGCATTTTTCAAATCTTTTGGATGCAGGGAAAAAATTAAAATTATTTTTAGATTGATCAAATTGTGAAACATGAAAATGGGGCCTAAATGCATTTCTTTCTAATAGACTTGAAATCTAGGTAGATATAAATAAACTAAACACAAGATATTTTTGAAAAGAGTGTCACGTGACACCTGAAACTAAATAAAAAAAATCGGCTACAAAAAAAGCAACAAGTGATTAGTTCCATCAGCTTTGTGAGACGAAAATATAAAAAGAACGGTTGTTTTCCCCGATTCAGCTTAGCTTAAGAAGCTTGCGCACAAAGATAAAGGAGTCTAAACAAAAATAATTGAAAATGTTGTTGCATTGATTCTTAATATGCAAGTTCTTTTGTCTTCGATCAGCTTGTAAATGAGTCTAGAAGAAGCCAATCATGATTGCAGCACTAACTTCAACATAGATAAAAAGCAAATAACTGCCAACTTAAGCCAAAACTTCAGAGATGCGTTAAGGCGAACAAATGGTTCGGCGATATGTATTTCATAGTGACGAAAGACAAGTCAAGGTAAAACAAACCAAACAACTTGAAAATGATACCGATAATAAAAAAAAACGACGTTCAAAGGACTAACGTTTCCCAGTTGCAACATCTTTTCCACATAAATAATAATTTAGTGCTTCTGTTCAAAACATCAATCGAATTGATAACTACTGATACGCAACTATCAACGGAGTGGCAATCGTTACGGTCGGTGATTTGTATATGACATCAAAGATTTTGTATATGACGTCATTATAAGTATATAAGAAGGCGTTTCAGAGAGAAATTTTTATCAAACTCATCGATGCTACGATGTCCTACAATATACTACCATTTTTTTGGGATGGAGCTGACAGCTATAACTTTAATATTAAATTGATAAATCCAGCCACTAACAAAGAAATGGATAAGAAATGCAGCTCAATGAAATATTATGCCTATATCCATCTTGGGATTAGATCGTCAGCTTTTACATCCTGGACAATCGCCGGTTCATAGACATGACATTCCGGCCCGTGTCTTCCGGCATAAGTTGCTCTCCTTCATCTCCTACAGAGTTATGGGAAAAATACAAATCGCAAATGGCTGAGAATATACTCCACCGAACACGGCTAGAAAGGTCAGATGTGACCTTGGATTTCACAACAGAAATTTATAACTGCACTTTAGTTACGACTGAAGATTTGTGCTTATCTATTGCAAACAAACTTCTCAAGCATTTGGGAATGCCTTCACCTAATCGTACTGCATCGATTTCTACATGTGTAGAATGGGATCGTGAACAAAGTTACAGCACAATTGATCTATTGTCGTATGTTACAGACCGGGACACCGGGACTTCGGGACACAAGGAATATAAATGACGACCGGGACACTCAAAGAGAAATTACAGACCGGTACACCGGGACACAAATGACAAGCGGGACACAGGGAATATAAATGACGACCGGGACACTCAAAGAGAAATTACAGACCGGGACACAAATGACGACCGGGACACAGGGAATATAAATGACGACCGGGACACAGGGACATAACGACAACGGGGAGGCCGGAAGGGCACATGGGGGATATATAAATGACGACGGGGACACAGGGAATATTCGATTACCAATTACCATCAACAAAGCCCAAGGGCAATCATTAGAAAAATGCGGTATAGATCTGAATACGGATTGTTTTCCCATGGACAATTATATGTTGCA
>NW_027064054.1:0-28151 GCF_032884065.1 Artemia franciscana
GGACAACTGGGTCGATACGATCACCCCTGGGGGAAAAAAAACAAACAAATAAACACGCATCCGTGATCTGCCTTCTGGCAAAAAATACAAAATAGAAATTTAAACTATTCTGCTTAAAAACTGAAAATTGGATTACGATTTTAATTTTATGCAAAATTTGAATGTTCGGTCAAGTTTTTCATCAGGCGTAACCTTGTGTACATTTCTTAAGTATTTTTTTTGGCAAAATTGAGTGTGTGCTAGGAGGGTCCTTTTCAATCACTCTAACAGAAAATCAGCATAATTAATGGTCTCCGATGGGACTGAAGTCATACTGATCCCATCCTACACAGATCTTTTGACATATTCTTCTCTTTCACTGTTTCTAGTGAAGGCTTGTGGACAATAATATCGGCCACTGCGCGTCTTTTCTAAAATGACGTCTTGCATATGACTCATAGAAATAGTAGATAGACTAGATCTCATCTAGAGATCTAGATGAGTAGATCTCTGACCTAGTAAGCAAATCCACGAACACAAATAGTAGAAATTGATAAGAAATAGTAGATAGACTAGCTAGAATCAAACTTTCTTGTATTCTAATTGATTTTATTGTATAAGATATTATTGTCTATTAAATAGACAATAATATCGGCCACTGCGCGTCTTTTCTAAAATGACGTCTTGCATATGAATCTTGCTTACTAGATTCATAGCTGAAAAAATTTTATTTTTTTTTCTAATGACTTTAAAAGTCATTTATTAAACGGAGTCATATGCAAGACGTCATTTTAGAAAAGACGCGCAGTGGCCGATATTATTGTCTATTTCTTCCGATATTATATTCTTGCATATGACTCATAGAAATAGTAGATAGACTAGCTAGAATCAAACTTTCACTGCTGAATCTATTAAATCTATTTGAATATCGGCCACCTAGCGGCCTAGAGGAAAATATTTTGCACAAGGCCGCAAGCCTTCACTAGAAACAGTGAAAGTTTGATTCTAGCTAGTCTATCTACTATTTCTATGAGTCTTTGTAGTAAAATATTGTAGTACTATTTCTATGAGTCATATGCAAGAATATAATATCGGTAGAAATAGACAATAATATCGGCCACTGCGCGTCTTTTCTAAAATGACGTCTTGCATATGACTCATAGAAATAGTATATAGACTAGCTAGAATCAAACTTTCACTGCTGAATCTATTAAAAGTTTTAATAGATTCAAAACTTTTAATTCTTAAAGATTCAAAACTTTTAATAGATTCAGCAGTGAAAGTTTGATAAGTTTCTAAGAATACTTAGAGTAGATAGATAGAATAGAATAGATAGAGATAATAAGTTTTCTATGAGTCATATGCAAGACGTCATTTTAGATTCTATTAAAACTTTTAATAGATTCAGCAGTGAAAGTTTGATTCTAGCTAGTCTATCTACTATTTCTATGAGTCATATGCAAGACGTCATTTTAGAAATCTATTTGAATCTAGAATCAAACTTTCTCTGCTGAATCTATTAAATCTATTTGAATATCGGCCACCTAGAGGCCTAGAGGAAAATGTCCAGAATCAAAGTTTTATAAAATTTTATTTCTATGAGTTTTATTAAACTTTCTTGTATTCTAATTGATTTTAAAAACTTACTATTGATTCTAGACCAGCTAGAATCAATAGTAGATAGACTAGCTAGAATCAATAAAACTTTTAATAGATTCAGCAGTGAAAGTTTGATTCTAGCTAGTCTATCTACTATTTCTATGAGTCATATGCAAGAATATAATATCGGTAGAAATAGACAATAATATCGGCCACTGCGCGTCTTTTCTAAAATGACGTCTTGCATATGACTCCGTTTAATAAATGACTTTTAAAGTCATTAGAAAAAAAAATAAAATTTTTTCAGCTATGAATCTAGTAAGCAAGAGTCATATGCAAGACGTCATTTTAGAAAAGACGCGCAGTGGCCGATATTATTGTCTATTTAATAGACAATAATATCTTATACAATAAAATCAATTAGAATACAAGAAAGTTTGATTCTAGCTAGTCTATCTACTATTTTTTATCAATTTCTACTATTTCTGTTCGTGGATTTGCTTACTAGGTCAGAGATCTACTCATCTAGATCTCTAGATGAGATCTAGTCGATCTACTATTTCTATGAGTCATATGCAAGACGTCATTTTAGAAAAGACGCGCAGTGGCCGATATTATTGTCTATTTCTACGATATTATTGTCTTGCATATGACTCATAGAAATAGTAGATAGACTAGCTAGAATCAAACTCTCACTGCTGAATCTATTAAAAGTTTTATTGAAGTTTTATTAAATGGGGTGGTGTTCGTGGATTTGCTTACTAGGTCAAAGTTATGGACTTGCATATGAGAATATGCGTATGACTCATAGAAATAGAATCAAACTTTCACTGCTGAATCTATTAACAGTTTTATTGATTCTTGCTAGTCTATCTACTATTGATTCTAGCTGGTCTAGAATCAATAGATTAGAATTCTAGAACCATATGCAAGACGTCACATACGAACTAGTGCTATTCTATTGATTCTATTAGAATCAAACAGAAAGTTTGATTCTAGATTCAAATAGATTTGAATCTATTTATTGAATAGTGAAAAAGTCTTTTCTAGAATGACGTCTTGCATATGACTCATAGAAATAGTAGATAGACTAGCTAGAATCAAAATATTTTGCACAAGGACTTGCATATGAGAATATGCGTATGACTCATAGAAATAGAATCAAACTTTCACTGCTGAATCTATTAAAAGTTTTATTGATTCTAGCTAGTCTATCTACTATTGATTCTAGCTGGTCTAGAATCAATAGTAAGTTTTTAAAATCAATTAGAATACAAGAAAGTTTGATTCTAGCTAGTCTATCTACTATTTCTATGAGTCATATGCAAGACGTCATTTTAGAAAAGACGCGCAGTGGCCGATATTATTGTCTATTTAATAGACAATAATATCTTGTATATCGGAATAGTAGATAGTTTGATTCTAGCTAGTCTATCTACTATTTCTATGAGTTTTATTTGTCTATTCTAGCTAGTCTATCTACTATTTCTATGAGTCATATGCAAGACGTCATTTTATAAAAGACGCGCAGTGGCCGATATTATTGTCTATTTCTATTTCTACTCCGTTTAATAAATCTATCTACTCTTGTATGCAAGACCTTTCATTTCATTCATAACATAAATAGTTGATAGACTAGCTAGAATAGACAAATAAAACTCAAAGAAATAGTAGATAGACTAGCTAGAATCAAAATATTTTGCACAAGGACTTGCATATGACTCATAGAAATAGTAGATAGACTAGCTAGAATCAAACTTTCACTGCTGAATCTATTAAATCTATTTGAATATCGGCCACCTAGAGGCCTAGAGGAAAATATTTTGCACAAGGCCGCAAGCCTTCACTAGAAACAGTGAAAGTTTGATTCTAGCTAGTCTATCTACTATTTCTATGAGTCTTTGTAGTAAAATATTGTAGTACTATTTCTATGAGTCATATGCAAGAATATAATATCGGTAGAAATAGACAATAATATCGGCCACTGCGCGTCTTTTCTAAAATGACGTCTTGCATATGACTCATAGAAATAGTAGATAGACTAGCTAGAATCAAACTTTCACTGCTGAATCTATTAAAAGTTATAATAGATTAAAAACTTTTAATTCTTAAAGATTCAAAACTTTTAATAGATTCAGCAGTGAAAGTTTGATAAGTTTCTAAGAATACTTAGAGTAGATAGATAGAATAGAATAGATAGAGATAATAAGTTTTCTATGAGTCATATGCAAGACGTCATTTTAGAATCTATTAAAACTTTTAATAGATTCAGCAGTGAAAGTTTGATTCTAGCTAGTCTATCGACTATTTCTATGAGTCATATGCAAGACGTCATTTTAGAAATCTATTTGGATCTAGAATCAAACTTCCACTGCTGAATCTATTAAATCTATTTGAATATCGGCCACCTAGAGGCCTAGAGGAAAATGTCCAGAATCAAAGTTTTATAAAATTTTATTTCTATGAGTTTTATTAAACTTTCTTGTATTCTAATTGATTTTAAAATCTTACTATTGATTCTAGACCAGCTAGAATCAATAGTAGATAGACTAGCTAGAATCAATAAAACTTTTAATAGATTCAGAAGTGAAACTTTGATTCTAGCTAGTCTATCTACTATTTCTATGAGTCATATGCAAGAATATAATATCGGTAGAAATAGACAATAATATCGGCCACTGCGCGTCTTTTCTAAAATGACGTCTTGCATATGACTCCGTTTAATAAATGACTTTTAAAGTCATTAGAAAAAAAAATAAAATTTTTTCAGCTATGAATCTAGTAAGCAAGAGTCATATGCAAGACGTCATTTTAGAAAAGACGCGCAGTGGCCGATATTATTGTCTATTTAATAGACAATAATATCTTATACAATAAAATCAATTAGAATACAAGAAAGTTTGATTCTAGCTAGTCTATCTACTATTTCTTATCAATTTCTACTATTTCTGTTCGTGGATTTGCTTACTAGGTCAGAGATTCTACGATATTATTGTCTTGCATATGACTCATAGAAATAGTAGATAGACTAGCTAGAATCAAACTTTCACTGCTGAATCTATTAAAAGTTTTATTGAAGTTTTATTAAATGGGGCGGTGTTCGTGGATTTGCTTACTAGGTCAGAGTTATGGACTTGCATATGAGAATATGCGTATGACTCATAGAAATAGAATCAAACTTTCACTGCTGAATCTATTAAAAGTTTTATTGATTCTTGCTAGTCTATCTACTATTGATTCTAGCTGGTCTAGAATCAATAGATTAGAACTCTAGAACCATATGCAAGACGTCACATACGAACTAGTGCTATTCTATTGATTCTATTAGAATCAAACAGAAAGTTTGATTCTAGATTCAAATAGATTTGAATCTATTTATTGAATAGTGAAAAAGTCTTTTCTAAAATGACGTCTTGCATATGACTCATAGAAATAGTAGATAGACTAACTAGAATCAAAATATTTTGCACAAGGACTTGCATATGAGAATATGCGTATGACTCATAGAAATGAGAGTCATATGCAAGACGTCATTTTAGAAAAGACGCGCAGTGGCCGATATTATTGTCTATTTAATAGACAATAATATCTTGTATATCGGAATAGTAGATAGTTTGATTCTAGCTAGTCTATCTACTATTTCTATGAGTTTTATTTGTCTATTCTAGCTAGTCTATCTACTATTTCTATGAGTCATATGCAAGACGTCATTTTATAAAAGACGCGCAGTGGCCGATATTATTGTCTATTTCTATTTCTACTCCGTTTAATAAATCTATCTACTCTTGTATGCAAGACCTTTCATTTCATTCATAACATAAATAGTTGATAGACTAGCTAGAATAGACAAATAAAACTCAAAGAAATAGTAGATAGACTAGCTAGAATCAAAATATTTTGCACAAGGACTTGCATATGACTCATAGAAATAGTAGATAGACTAGCTAGAATCAAACTTTCACTGCTGAATCTATTAAATCTATTAAATGGGGCGGTGTTCGTGGATTTGCTTACTAGGTCAGAGTTATGGACTTGCATATGAGAATATGCGTATGACTCATAGAAATAGAATCAAACTTTCACTGCTGAATCTATTAAAAGTTTTATTGATTCTTGCTAGTCTATCTACTATTGATTCTAGCTGGTCTAGAATCAATAGATTAGAACTCTAGAACCATATGCAAGACGTCACATACGAACTAGTGCTATTCTATTGATTCTATTAGAATCAAACAGAAAGTTTGATTCTAGATTCAAATAGATTTGAATCTATTTATTGAATAGTGAAAAAGTCTTTTCTAAAATGACGTCTTGCATATGACTCATAGAAATAGTAGATAGACTAAATAGAATCAAAATATTTTGCACAAGGACTTGCATATGAGAATATGCGTATGACTCATAGAAATAGAATCAAACTTTCACTGCTGAATCTATTAAAAGTTTTATTGATTCTAGCTAGTCTATCTACTATTGATTCTAGCTGGTCTAAAATCAATAGTAAGTTTTGAAAATCAATTAGAATACAAGAAAGTTTGATTCTAGCTAGTCTATCTACTATTTCTATGAGTCATATGCAAGACGTCATTTTAGAAAAGACGCGCAGTGGCTGATATTATTGTCTATTTAATAGACAATAATATCTTGTATATCGGAATAGTAGATAGTTTGATTCTAGCTAGTCTATCTACTATTTCTATGAGTTTTATTTGTCTATTCTAGCTAGTCTATCTACTATTTCTATGAGTCATATGCAAGACGTCATTTTAGAAAAGACGCGCAGTGGCCGATATTATTGTCTATTTCTATTTCTACTCCGTTTAATAAATCTATCTACTCTTGTATGCAAGACCTTTCATTTCATTCATAACATAAATAGTAGATAGACTAGCTAGAATAGACAAATAAAACTCATAGAAATAGTAGATAGACTAGCTAGAATCAAAATATTTTGCACAAGGACTTGCATATGACTCATAGAAATAGTAGATAGACTAGCTAGAATCAAACTTTAACTGCTGAATCTATTAAATCTATTTGAATATCGGCCACCTAGAGGCCTAGAGGAAAATATTTTGCACAAGGCCGCAAGCCTTCACTAGAAACAGTGAAAGTTTGATTCTAGCTAGTCTATCTACTATTTCTATGAGTCTTTGTAGTAAAATATTGTAGTACTATTTCTATGAGTCATATGCAAGAATATAATATCGGTAGAAATAGACAATAATATCGGCCACTGTGCGTCTTTTCTAAAATGACGTCTTGCATATGACTCATAGAAATAGTAGATAGACTAGCTAGAATCAAACTTTCACTGCTTAATCTATTAAAAGTTTTAATAGATTCAAAAATTTTAATTCTTAAAGATTCAAAACTTTTAATAGATTCAGCAGTGAAAGTTTGATAAGTTTCTAAGAATACTTAGAGTAGATAGATAGAATAGAATATATAGAGATAATAAGTTTTCTATGAGTCATATGCAAGACGTCATTTTAGAATCTATTAAAACTTTTAATAGATTCAGCAGTGAAAGTTTGATTCTAGCTAGTCTATCTACTATTTCTATGAGTCATATGCAAGACGTCATTTTAGAATTCTATTTGAATCTAGAATCAAACGTTCAATGCTGAATCTATTAAATCTATTTGAATATCGGCCACCTAGAGGCCTAGAGGAAAATGTCCAGAATCAAAGTTTTATAAAATTTTATTTCTATGAGTTTTATTAAACTTTCTTGTATTCTAATTGATTTTAAAAACTTACTATTGATTCTAGACCAGCTAGAATCAATAGTAGATAGACTAGCTAGAATCAATAAAACTTTTAATAGATTCAGCAGTGAAAGTTTGATTCTAGCTAGTCTATCTACTATTTCTATGAGTCATATGCAAGAATATAATATCGGTAGAAATAGACAATAATATCGGCCACTGCGCGTCTTTTCTAAAATGACGTCTTGCATATGACTCCGTTTAATAAATGACTTTTAAAGTCATTAGAAAAAAAAATAAAAATTTTTCAGCTATGAATCTAGTAAGCAAGAGTCATATGCAAGACGTCATTTTAGAAAAGACGCGCAGTGGCCGATATTATTGTCTATTTAATAGACAATAATATCTTATACAATAAAATCAATTAGAATACAAGAAAGTTTGATTCTAGCTAGTCTATCTACTATTTCTTATCAATTTCTACTATTTCTGTTCGTGGATTTGCTTACTAGGTCAGAGTTCTACTCATCTAGATCTCTAGATGAGATCTAGTCTATCTACTATTTCTATGAGTCATATGCAAGACGTCATTTTAGAAAAGACGCGCAGTGGCCGATATTATTGTCTATTTCTACGATATTATTGTCTTGCATATGACTCATAGAAATAGTAGATAGACTAGCTAGAATCAAACTTTCACTGCTGAATCTATTAAAAGTTTTATTGAAGTTTTATTAAACGGGGCGGTGTTCGTGGATTTGCTTACTAGGTCAGAGTTATGGACTTGCATATGAGAACATGCGTATGACTCATAGAAATAGAATCAAACTTTCACTGCTGAATCTATTAAAAGTTTTATTGATTCTTGCTAGTCTATCTACTATTGATTCTAGCTGGTCTAGAATCAATAGATTAGAATTCTAGAACCATATGCAAGACGTCACATACGAACTAGTGCTATTCTATTGATTCTATTAGAATCAAACTGAAAGTTTGATTCTAGATTCAAATAGATTTGAATCTATTTATTGAATAGTGAAAAAGTCTTTTCTAAAATGACGTCTTGCATATGACCCATAGAAATAGTAGATAGACTAGCTAGAATCAAAATATTTTGCACAAGGACTTGCATATGAGAATAAGCGTATGACTCATAGAAATAGAATCAAACTTTCACTGCTGAATCTATTAAAAGTTTTATTGATTCTAGCTAGTCTATCTACTATTGATTCTAGCTGGTCTAGAATCAATAGTAAGTTTTTAAAATCAATTAGAATACAAGAAAGTTTGATTCTAGCTAGTCTATCTACTATTTCTATGAGTCATATGCAAGACGTCATTTTAGAAAAGACGCGCAGTGGCCGATATTATTGTCTATTTAATAGACAATAATATCTTGTATATCGGAATAGTAGATAGTTTGATTCTAGCTAGTCTATCTACTATTTCTATGAGTTTTATTTGTCTATTCTAGCTAGTCTATCTACTATTTCTATGAGTCATATGCAAGACGTCATTTTAGAAAAGACGCGCAGTGGCCGATATTATTGTCTATTTCTATTTCTACTCCGTTTAATAAATCTATCTACTCTTGTATGGAAGACCTTTCATTTCATTCATAACATAAATAGTAGATAGACTAGCTAGAATAGACAAATAAAACTCATAGAAATAGTAGATAGACTAGCTAGAATCAAAATATTTTGCACAAGGACTTGCATATGACTCATAGAAATAGTAGATAGACTAGCTAAAATCAAACTTTCACTGCTGAATCTATTAAATCTATTTGAATATCGGCCACCTAGAGGCCTAGAGGAAAATATTTTGCACAAGGCCGCAAGCCTTCACTAGAAACAGTGAAAGTTTGATTCTAGCTAGTCTATCTACTATTTCTATGAGTCTTTGTAGTAAAATATTGTAGTACTATTTCTATGAGTCATATGCAAGAATATAATATCGGTAGAAATAGACAATAATATCGGCCACTGCGCGTCTTTTCTAAAATGACGTCTTGCATATGACTCATAGAAATAGTAGATAGACTAGCTAGAATCAAACTTTCACTGCTGAATCTATTAAAAGTTTTAATAGATTCAAAACTTTTAATTCTTAAAGAGTCAAAACTTTTAATAGATTCAGCAGTGAAAGTTTGATAAGTTTCTAAGAATACTTAGAGTAGATAGATAGAATAGAATAGATAGAGATAATAAGTTTTCTATGAGTCATATGCAAGACGTCATTTTAGAATCTATTAAAACTTTTAATAGATACAGCAGTGAAAGTTTGATTCTAGCTAGTCTATCTACTATTTCTATGAGTCATATGCAAGACGTCATTTTAGAAATCTATTTGAATCTAGAATCAAACTTTCACTGCTGAATCTATTAAATCTATTTGAATATCGGCCACCTAGAGGCCTAGAGGAAAATTTCCAGAATCAAAGTTTCATAAAATTTTATTTCTATGAGTTTTATTAAACTTTCTTGTATTCTAATTGATTTTAAAAACTTACTATTGATTCTAGACCAGCTAGAATCAATAGTAGATAGACTAGCTAGAATCAATAAAACTTTTAATAGATTCAGCAGTGAAAGTTTGATTCTAGCTAGTCTATCTACTATTTCTATGAGTCATATGCAAGAATATAATATCGGTAGAAATAGACAATAATATCGGCCACTGCGCGTCTTTTCTAAAATGACGTCTTGCATATGACTCCGTTTAATAAATGACTTTTAAAGTCATTAGAAAAAAAATTAAAATTTTTTCAGCTATGAATCTAGTAAGCAAGAGTCATATGCAAGACGTCATTTTAGAAAAAACGCGCAGTGGCCGATATTATTGTCTATTTAATAGACAATAATATCTTATACAATAAAATCAATTAGAATACAAGAAAGTTTGATTCTAGCTAGTCTATCTACTATTTCTTATCAATTTCTACTATTTCTGTTCGTGGATTTGCTTACTAGGTCAGAGATCTACTCATCTAGATCTCTAGATGAGATCTAGTCTATCTACTATTTCTATGAGTCATATGCAAGACGTCATTTTAGAAAAGACGCGCAGTGGCCGATATTATTGTCTATTTCTACGATATTATTGTCTTGCATATGACTCATAGAAATAGTAGATAGACTAGCTAGAATCAAACTTTCACTGCTGAATCTATTAAAAGTTTTATTGAAGTTTTATTAAACGGGGCGGTGTTCGTGGATTTGCTTACTAGGTCAGAGTTATGGACTTGCATATGAGAATATGCGTATGACTCATAGAAATAGAATCAAACTTTCACTCCTGAATCTATTAAAAGTTTTATTGATTCTTGCTAGTCTATCTACTATTGATTCTAGCTGGTCTAGAATCAATAGATTAGAATTCTCGAACCATATGCAAGACGTCACATACGAACTAGTGCTATTCTATTGATTCTATTAGAATCAAACAGAAAGTTTGATTCTAGATTCAAATAGATTTGAATCTATTTATTGAATAGTGAAAAAGTCTTTTCTAAAATGACGTCTTGCATATGACTCATAGAAATAGTAGATAGACTAGCTAGAATCAAAATATTTTGCACAAGGACTTGCATATGAGAATATGCGTATGACTCATAGAAATAGAATCAAACTTTCACTGCTGAATCTATTAAAAGTTTTATTGATTCTAGCTAGTCTATCCACTATTGGTTCTAGCTGGTCTAGAATCAATAATAAGTTTTTAAAATCAATTAGAATACAAGAAAGTTTGATTCTAGCTAGTCTATCCACTATTTCTATGAGTCATATGCAAGACGTCATTTTAGAAAAGACGCGCAGTGGCCGATATTATTGTCTATTTAATAGACAATAATATCTTGTATATCGGAATAGTAGATAGTTTGATTCTAGCTAGTCTATCTACTATTTCTATGAGTTTTATTTGTCTATTCTAGCTAGTCTATCTACTATTTCTATGAGTCATATGCAAGACGTCATTTTAGCAAAGACGCGCAGTGGCCGATATTATTGTCTATTTCTATTTCTACTCCGTTTAATAAATCTATCTACTCTTGTATGCAAGACCTTTCATTTCATTCATAACATAAATAGTAGATAGACTAGCTAGAATAGACAAATAAAACTCATAGAAATAGTAGATAGAGTAGCTAGAATCAAAATATTTTGCACAAGGACTTGCATATGACTCATAGAAATAGTAGATAGACCAGCTAGAATCAAACTTTCACTGCTGAATCTATTAAATCTATTTGAATATCGGCCACCTAGAGGCCTAGAGGAAAATATTTTGCACAAGGCCGCAAGCCTTCACTAGAAACAGTGAAAGTTTGATTCTAGCTAGTCTATCTACTATTTCTATGAGTCTTTGTAGTAAAATATTGTAGTACTATTTCTATGAGTCATATGCAAGAATATAATATCGGTAGAAATAGACAATAATTTCGGCCACTGCGCGTCTTTTCTAAAATGACGTCTTGCATATGACTCATAGAAATAGTAGATAGACTAGCTAGAATCAAACTTTCACTGCTGAATCTATTAAAAGTTTTAATAGATTCAAAACTTTTAATTCTTAAAGATTCAAAACTTTTAATAGATTCAGCAGTGAAAGTTTGATAAGTTTCTAAGAATACTTAGAGTAGATAGATAGAATAGAATAGATAGAGATAATAAGTTTTCTATGAGTCAAATGCAAGACGTCATTTTAGAATCTATTAAAACTTTTAATAGATTCAGCAGTGAAAGTTTGATTCTAGCTAGTCTATCTACTATTTCTATGAGTCATATGCAAGACGTCATTTTAGAAATCTATTTGAATCTAGAATCAAACTTTCACTGCTGAATCTATTAAATCTATTTGAATATCGGCCACCTAGAGGCTCAGAGGAAAATGTCCAGAATCTGCGCGTCTTTTCTAAAATGACGTCTTGCATATGACTCATAGAATTAGTAGATAGACTAGCTAGAATCAAACTTTCTTGTATTCTAATTGATTTTAAAAACTTACTATTGATTCTAGACCAGCTAGAATCAATAGTAGATAGACTAGCTAGAATCAATAAAACTTTTAATAGATTCAGCAGTCGAAAGTTTGATTCTATTTCTATGAGTCATACGCATATTCTCATATGCAAGTCCTTGTGCAAAATATTTTGATTCTAGCTAGTGTATCTACTATTTCTATGAGTCATATGCAAGACGTCATTTTAGAAAAGACTTTTTCACTATTCAATAAATAGATTCAAATCTATTTGAATCTAGAATCAAACTTTCTGTTTGATTCTAATAGAATCAATAGAATAGCACTAGTTCGTATGTGACGTCTTGCACATGGTTCTAGAATTCTAATCTATTGATTCTAGACCAGCTAGAATCAATAGTAGATAGACTAGCAAGAATCAATAAAACTTTTAATAGATTCAGCAGTGAAAGTTTGATTCTATTTCTATGAGTCATACGCATATTCTCATATGCAAGTCCATAACTCTGACCTAGTAAGCAAATCCACGAACACCGCCCCGTTTAATAAAACTTCAATAAAACTTTTAATAGATTCAGCAGTGAAAGTTTGATTCTAGCTAGTCTATCTACTATTTCTATGAGTCATATGCAAGACAATAATATCGTAGAAATAGACAATAATATCGGCCACTGCGCGTCTTTTCTAAAATGACGTCTTGCATATGACTCATAGAAATAGTAGATAGACTAGATCTCATCTAGAGATCTAGATGAGTAGATCTCTGACCTAGTAAGCAAATCCACGAATAGAAATAGTAGAAATTGATAAGAAATAGTAGATAGACTAGCTAGAATCAAACTTTCTTGTATTCTAATTGATTTTATTGTATAAGATATTATTGTCTATTAAATAGACAATAATATCGGCCACTGCGCGTCTTTTCTAAAATGACGTCTTGCATATGACTCTTGCCTACTAGATTCATAGCTGAAAAAATTTTATTTTTTTTTCTAATGACTTTAAAAGTCATTTATTAAACGGAGTCATATGCAAGACGTCATTTTAGAAAAGACGCGCAGTGGCCGATATTATTGTCTATTTCTACCGATATTATATTCTTGCATATGACTCATAGAAATAGTAGATAGACTAGCTAGAATCAAACTTTCACTGCTGAATCTATTAAAAGTTTTATTGATTCTAGCTAGTCTATCTACTATTGATTCAAGCTGTTCTAGAATCAATAATAAGTTTTTAAAATCAATTAGAATACAAGAAAGTTTAATAAAACTCATAGAAATAAAATTTTATAAAACTTTGATTCTGGATATTTTCCTCTAGGCCTCTAGGTGGCCGATATTCAAATAGATTTAATAGATTCAGCAGTGAAAGTTTGATTCTAGATTCAAATAGATTTCTAAAATGACTTCTTGCATATGACTCATAGAAATAGTAGATAGACTAGCTAGAATCAAACTTTCACTGCTGAATCTATTAAAAGTTTTATTGATTCTAGCTAGTCTATCTACTATTGGTTTTAGCTGGTCTAGAATCAATAGTAAGTTTTTAAAATCAATTAGAATACAAGAAAGTTTAATAAAACTCATAGAAATAAAATTTTATAAAACTTTGATTCTGGACATTTTCCTCTAGGCCTCTAGGTGGCCGATATTCAAATAGATTTAATAGATTCAGCAGTGAAAGTTTGATTCTAGATTCAAATAGATTTCTAAAATGACGTCTTGCATATGACTCATAGAAATAGTAGATAGACTAGCTAGAATCAAACTTTCACTGCTGAATCTATTAAAAGTTTAATAGATTCTAAAATGACGTCTTGCATATGACTCATAGAAAACTTATTATCTCTATCTATTCTATTCTATCTATCTACTCTAAGTATTCTTAGAAACTTATCAAACTTTCACTGCTGAATCTATTAAAAGTTTTGAATCTTTAAGAATTAAAAGTTTTGAATCTATTAAAACTTTTAATAGATTCAGCAGTGAAAGTTTGATTCTAGCTAGTCTATCTACTATTTCTATGAGTCATATGCAAGACGTCATTTTAGAAAAGACGCGCAGTGGCCGATATTATTGTCTATTTCTACCGATATTATATTCTTGCATATGACTCATAGAAATAGTACTACAATATTTTACTACAAAGACTCATAGAAATAGTAGATAGACTAGCTAGAATCAAACTTTCACTGTTTCTAGTGAAGGCTTGCGGCCTTGTGCAAAATATTTTCCTCTAGGCCTCTAGGTGGCCGATATTCAAATAGATTTAATAGATTCAGCAGTGAAAGTTTGATTCTAGCTAGTCTATCTACTATTTCTATGAGTCATATGCAAGTCCTTGTGCAAAATATTTTGATTCTAGCTAGTCTATCTACTATTTCTATGAGTTTTATTTGTCTATTCTAGCTAGTCTATCTACTATTTATGTTATGAATGAAATGAAAGGTCTTGCATACAAGAGTAGATAGATTTATTAAACGGAGTAGAAATAGAAATAGACAATAATATCGGCCACTGCGCGTCTTTTCTAAAATGACGTTTTGTATATGACTCATAGAAATAGTAGATAGACTAGCTAGAATAGACAAATAAAACTCATAGAAATAGTAGATAGACTAGCTAGAATCAAACTATCTACTATTCCGATATACAAGATATTATTGTCTATTAAATAGACAATAATATCGGCCACTGCGCGTCTTTTCTAAAATGAAGTCTTGCATATGACTCATAGAAATAGTAGATAGACTAGCTAGAATCAAACTTTCTTGTATTCTAATTGATTTTAAAAACTTACTATTGATTCTAGACCAGCTAGAATCAATAGTATATAGACTAGCTAGAATCAATAAAACTTTTAATAGATTCAGCAGTGAAAGTTTGATTCTATTTCTATGAGTCATACGCATATTCTCATATGCAAGTCCTTGTGCAAAATATTTTGATTCTAGCTAGTCTATCTACTATTTCTATGAGTCATATGCAAAACGTCATTTTAGAAAAGACTTTTTCACTATTCAATAAATAGATTCAAATCTATTTGAATCTAGAATCAAACTTTCTGTTTGATTCTAATAGAATCAATAGAATAGCACTAGTTCGTATGTGACGTCTTGCATATGGTTCTAGAATTCTAATCTATTTATTCTAGACCAGCTAGAATCAATAGTAGATAGACTAGCAAGAATCAATAAAACTTTTAATAGATTCAGCAGTGAAAGTTTGATTCTATTTCTATGAGTCATACGCATATTCTCATATGCAAGTCCATAACTCTGACCTAGTAAGCAAATCCACGAACACCGCCCCGTTTAATAAAACTTCAATAAAACTTTTGATAGATTCAGCAGTGAAAGTTTGATTCTAGCTAGTCTATCTACTATTTCTATGAGTCATATGCAAGACAATAATATCGTAGAAATAGACAATAATATCGGCCACTGCGCGTCTTTTCTAAAATGACGTCTTGCATATGACTCATAGAAATAGTAGATAGACTAGATCTCATCTAGAGATCTAGATGAGTAGATCTCTGACCTAGTAAGCAAATCCACGAACAGAAATAGTAGAAATTGATAAGAAATAGTAGATAGACTAGCTAGAATCAAACTTTCTTGTATTCTAATTGATTTTATTGTATAAGATATTATTGTCTATTAAATAGACAATAATATCGGCCACTGCGCGTCTTTTCTAAATTGACGTCTTGCATATGACTCTTGCTTACTAGATTCATAGCTGAAAAAATTTTATTTTTTTTCTAATGACTTTAAAAGTCATTTATTAAACGGAGTCATATGCAAGACGTCATTTTAGAAAAGACGCTCAGTGGCCGATATTATTGTCTATTTCTACCGATATTATATTCTTGCATATGACTCATAGATATAGTAGATAGACTAGCTAGAATCAAACTTTCACTGCTGAATCTATTAAAAGTTTTATTGATTCTAGCTAGTCTATCTACTATTGATTCTAGCTGGTCTAGAATCAATAGTAAGTTTTTAAAATCAATTAGAATACAAGAAAGTTTAATAAAACTCATAGAAATAAAATTTTATAAAACTTTGATTCTGGACATTTTCCTCTAGGCCTCTAGGTGGCCGATATTTTAATAGATTTAATAGATTCAGCAGTGAAAGTTTGATTCTAGATTCAAATAGATTTCTAAAATGACGTCTTGCATATGACTCATAGAAATAGTAGATAGACTAGCTAGAATCAAACTTTCACTGCTGAATCTATTAAAAGTTTTGTTAGATTCTAAAATGACTTCTTGCATATGACTCATAGAAAACTTATTATCTCTATCTATTCTATTCTATCTATCTACTCTAAGTATTCTTAGAAACTTATCAAACTTTCACTGCTGAATCTATTAAAAGTTTTGAATCTTTAAGAATTAAAAGTTTTGAATCTATTAAAACTTTTAATAGATTCAGCAGTGAAAGTTTGATTCTAGCTAGTCTATCTACTATTTCTATGAGTCATATGCAAGACGTCATTTTAGAAAAGACGCGCAGTGGCCGATATTATTGTCTATTTCTACCGATATTATATTCTTGCATATGACTCATAGAAATAGTACTACAATATTTTACTACAAAGACTCATAGAAATAGTAGATAGACTAGCTAGAATCAAACTTTCACTGTTTCTAGTGAAGGCTTGCGGCCTTGTGCAAAATATTTTCCTCTAGGCCTCTAGGTGGCCGATATTCAAATAGATTTAATAGATTCAGCAGTGAAAGTTTGATTCTAGCTAGTCTATCTACTATTTATATGAGTCATATGCAAGTCCTTGTGCAAAATATTTTGATTCTAGCTAGTCTATCTACTATTTCTATGAGTTTTATTTGTCTATTCTAGCTAGTCTATCTACTATTTATGTTATGAATGAAATGAAAGGTCTTGCATACAAGAGTAGATAGATTTATTAAACGGAGTAGAAATAGAAATAGACAATAATATCGGCTACTGCGCGTCTTTTCTAAAATGACGTCTTGCATATGACTCATAGAAATAGTAGATAGACTAGCTAGAATAGACAAATAAAACTCATAGAAATAGTAGATAGACTAGCTAGAATCAAACTATCTACTATTCCGATATACAAGATATTATTGTCTATTAAATAGACAATAATATCGGCCACTGCGCGTCTTTTCTAAAATGACGTCTTGCATATGACTCATAGAAATAGTAGATAGACTAGCTAGAATCAAACTTTCTTGTATTCTAATTGATTTTAAAAACTTACTATTGATTCTAGACCAGCTAGAATCAATAGTAGATAGACTAGCTAGAATCAATAAAACTTTTAATAGATTCAGCAGTGAAAGTTTGATTCTATTTCTATGAGTCATACGCATATTCTCATATGCAAGTCCTTGTGCAAAATATTTTGATTCTAGCTAGTCTATCTACTATTTCTATGAGTCATATGCAAGACGTCATTTTAGAAAAGACTTTTTCACTATTCAATAAATAGATTCAAATCTATTTGAATCTAGAATCAAACTTTCTGTTTGATTCTAATAGAATCAATAGAATAGCACTAGTTCGTATGTGACGTCTTGCATATGGTTCTAGAATTCTAATCTATTGATTCTAGACCAGCTAGAATCAATAGTAGATAGACTAGCAAGAATCAATAAAACTTTTAATAGATTCAGCAGTGAAAGTTTGATTCTATTTCTATGAGTCATACACATATTCTCATATGCAAGTCCATAACTCTGACCTAGTAAGCAAATCCACGAACACCGCCCCGTTTAATAAAACTTCAATAAAACTTTTAATAGATTCAGCAGTGAAAGTTTGATTCTAGCTAGTCTATCTACTATTTCTATGAGTCATATGCAAGACGTCATTTTAGAAAAGACGCGCAGTGGCCGATATTATTGTCTATTTCTACCGATATTATATTCTTGCATATGACTCATAGAAATAGTAGATAGACTAGCTAGAATCAAACTTTCACTGCTGAATCTATTAAAAGTTTTATTGATTCTAGCTAGTCTATCTACTATTGATTCTAGCTGGTCTAGAATCAATAGTAAGTTTTTAAAATCAATTTGAATACAAGAAAGTTTAATAAAACTCATAGAAATAAAATTTTATAAAACTTTGATTCTGGACATTTTCCTCTAGGCCTCTAGGTGGCCGATATTCAAATAGATTTAATAGATTCAGCAGTGAAAGTTTGATTCTAGATTCAAATAGATTTCTAAAATGACGTCTTGCATATGAC
Source organism: Artemia franciscana (assembly GCF_032884065.1). Classification (NCBI taxonomy): domain Eukaryota; kingdom Metazoa; phylum Arthropoda; class Branchiopoda; order Anostraca; family Artemiidae; genus Artemia; species Artemia franciscana. The sequence continues at coordinate 18,530 of NW_027064054.1, forward strand.
TCATAGAAATAGTAGATAGACTAGCTAGAATCAAACTTTCACTGCTGAATCTATTAAAAGTTTTAATAGATTCTAAAATGACGTCTTGCATATGACTCATAGAAAACTTATTATCTCTATCTATTCTATTCTATCTATCTACTCTAAGTATTCTTAGAAACTTATCAAACTTTCACTGCTGAATCTATTAAAAGTTTTGAATCTTTAAGAATTAAAAGTTTTGAATCTATTAAAACTTTTTATAGATTCAGCAGTGAAAGTTTGATTCTAGCTAGTCTATCTACTATTTCTATGAGTCATATGCAAGACGTCATTTTAGAAAAGACGAGCAGTGGCCGATATTATTGTCTATTTCTACCGATATTATATTCTTACATATGACTCATAGAAATAGTACTACAATATTTTACTACAAAGACTAAATAGAAATAGTAGATAGACTAGCTAGAATCAAACTTTCACTGTTTCTAGTGAAGGCTTGCGGCCTTGTGCAAAATATTTTCCTCTAGGCCTCTAGGTGGCCGATATTCAAATAGATTTAATAGATTCAGCAGTGAAAGTTTGACTCTAGCTAGTCTATCTACTATTTCTATGAGTCATATGCAAGTCCTTGTGCAAAATATTTTGATTCTAGCTAGTCTATCTACTATTTCTATGAGTTTTATTTGTCTATTCTAGCTAGTCTATCTACTATTTATGTTATGAATGAAATGAAAGGTCTTGCATACAAGAGTAGATAGATTTATTAAACGAAGTAGAAATAGAAATAGACAATAATATCGGCCACTGCGCGTCTTTTCTAAAATGACGTCTTGCATATGACTCATAGAAATAGTAGATAGACTAGCTAGAATCAAACTATCTACTATTCCGATATACAAGATATTATTGTCTATTAAATAGACAATAATATCGGCCACTGCGCGTCTTTTCTAAAATGACGTCTTGCATATGACTCATAGAAATAGTAGATAGACTAGCTAGAATCAAACTTTCTTGTATTCTAATTGATTTTAAAAACTTACTATTGATTCTAGACCAGCTAGAATCAATAGTAGATAGACTAGCTAGAATCAATAAAACTTTTAATAGATTCAGCAGTGAAAGTTTGATTCTATTTCTATGAGTCATACGCATATTCTCATATGCAAGTCCTTGTGCAAAATATTTTGATTCTAGCTAGTCTATCTACTATTTCTATGAGTCATATGCAAGACGTCATTTTAGAAAAGACTTTTTCGCTATTCAATAAATAGATTCAAATCTATTTGAATCTAGAATCAAACTTTCTGTTTGATTCTAATAGAATCAATAGAATAGCACTAGTTCGTATGTGACGTCTTGCATATGGTTCTAGAATTCTAATCTATTGATTCTAGACCAGCTAGAATCAATAGTAGATAGACTAGCAAGAATCAATAAAACTTTTAATAGATTCAGCAGTGAAAGTTTGATTCTATTTCTATGAGTCATACGCATATTCTCATATGCAAGTCCATAACTCTGACCTAGTAAGCAAATCCACGAACACCGCCCCGTTTAATAAAACTTCAATAAAACTTTTAATAGATTCAGCAGTGAAAGTTTGATTCTAGATAGTCTATCTACTATTTCTATGAGTCATATGCAAGACAATAATATGGTAGAAATAGACAATAATATTGGCCACTGCGCGTCTTTTCTAAAATGACGTCTTGCATATGACTCATAGAAATAGTAGATAGACTAGATCTCATCTAGAGATCTAGATGAGTAGATCTCTGACCTAGTAAGCAAATCCACGAACAGAAATAGTAGAAATTGATAAGAAATAGTAGATAGATTAGCTATAATCAAACTTTCTTGTATTCTAATTGATTTTATTGTATAAGATATTATTGTCTATTAAATAGACCATAATATCGGCCACTGCGCGTCTTTTCTAAAATGACGTCTTGCATATGACTCTTGCTTACTAGATTCATAGCTGAAAATTTTTTTTTTTTCTAATGACTTTAAAAGTCATTTATTAAACGGAGTCATATGCAAGACGTCATTTTAGAAAAGACGCGCAGTGGCCGATATTATTGTCTATTTCTACCGATATTATATTCTTGCATATGACTCATAGAAATAGTAGATAGACTAGCTAGAATCAAACTTTCACTGCTGAATTTATTAAAAGTTTTATTGATTCTAGCTAGTCTATCTACTATTGATTCTAGCTGGTCTAGAATCAATAGTTAGTTTTTAAAATCAATTAGAATACAAGAAAGTTTAATAAAACTCATAGAAATAAAATTTTATAAAACTTTGATTCTGGACATTTTCCTCTAGGCCTCTAGATGGCCGATATTCAAATAGATTTAATAGATTCAGCAGTGAAAGTTTGATTCTAGATTCAAATAGATTTCTAAATGACGTCTTGCATATGACTCATAGAAATAGTAAATAGACTAGCTAGAATCAAACTTTCACTGCTGAATCTATTAAAAGTTTTAATAGATTCTAAAATGACGTCTTGCATATGACTCATAGAAAACTTATTATCTCTATCTATTCTATTCTATCTATCTATTCTAAGTATTCTTAGAAACTTATCAAACTTTCACTGCTGAATCTATTAAAAGTTTTGAATCTTTAAGAATTAAAAGTTTTGAATCTATTAAAACTTTTAATAGATTCAGCAGTGAAAGTTTGATTCTAGCTAGTCTATCTACTATTTCTATGAGTCATATGCAAGAAGTCATTTTAGAAAAGACGCGCAGTGGCCGATATTATTGTCTATTTCTACCGATATTATATTCTTGCATATGACTCATAGAAATAGTACTACAATATTTTACTACAAACACTCATAGAAATAGTAGATAGACTAGCTAGAATCAAACTTTCACTGTTTCTAGTGAAGGCTTGCGTTCTTGTGCAAAATATTTTCCTCTAGGCCTCTAGGTGGCCGATATTCAAATAGATTTAATAGATTCAGCAGTGAAAGTTTGATTCTAGCTAGTCTATCTACTATTTCTATGAGTCATTTGCAAGTCCTTGTGCAAAATATTTTGATTCTAGCTAGTCCATCTACTATTTCTATGAGTTTTATTTGTCTATTCTAGCTAGTCTATCTACTATTTATGTTATGAATGAAATGAAAGGTCTTGCATACAAGAGTAGATAGATTTATTAAACGGAGTAGAAATAGAAATAGACAATAATATCGGCCACTGCGCGTCTTTTCTAAAATGACGTCTTGCATATGACTCATAGAAATAGTAGATAGACTAGCTAGAATAGACAAATAAAACTCATAGAAATAGTAGATAGACTAGCTAGAATCAAACTATCTACTATTCCGATATACAAGATATTATTGTCTATTAAATAGACAATAATATCGGCCACTGCACGTCTTTTCTAAAATGACGTCTTGCATATGACTCATAGAAATAGTAGATAGACTAGCTAGAATCAAACTTTCTTGTATTCTAATTGATTTTGAAAACTTACTATTGATTCTAGACCAGCTAGAATCAATAGTAGATAGACTAGCTAGAATCAATAAAACTTTTAATAGATTCAGCAGTGAAAGTTTGATTCTATTTTTATGAGTCATACGCATATTCTCATATGCAAGTCCTTGTGCAAAATATTTTGATTCTAGCTAGTCTATCTACTATTTCTATGAGTCATATGCAAGACGTCATTTTAGAAAAGACTTTTTCACTATTCAATAAATAGATTCAAATCTATTTGAATCTAGAATCAAACTTTCTGTTTGATTCTAATAGAATCAATAGAATAGCACTAGTTCGTATGTGACGTCTTGCATATGGTTCTAGAATTCTAATCTATTGATTCTAGACCAGCTAGAATCAATAGTAGATAGACTAGCAAGAATCAATAAAATTTTTAATAGATTCAGCAGTGAAAGTTTGATTCTATTTCTATGAGTCATACGCATATTCTCATATGCAAGTCCATAACTCTGACCTAGTAAGCAAATCCAGGAACACCACCCCGTTTAATAAAACTTCAATAAAACTTTTAATAGATTCAGCAGTGAAAGTTTGATTCTAGCTAGTCTATCTAATATTTCTATGAGTCATATGCAAGACAATAATATCGTAGAAATAGACAATAATATCGGCCACTGCGCGTCTTTTCTAAAATGACGTCTTGCATATGACTCATAGAAATAGTAGATAGACTAGATCTCATCTAGAGATCTAGATGAGTAGATCTCTGACCTAGTAAGCAAATCCACGAACAGAAATAGTAGACATTGATAAGAAATAGTAGATAGACTAGCTAGAATCAAACTTTCTTGTATTCTAATTGATTTTATTGTATAAGATATTATTGTCTATTAAATAGACAATAATATCGGCCACTGCGCGTCTTTTCTAAAATGACGTCTTGCATATGACTCTTGCTTACTAGATTCATAGCTGAAAAAATTTTATTTTTTTTTTCTAATGACTTTAAAAGTCATTTATTAAACGGAGTCATATGCAAGACGTCATTTTAGAAAAGACGCGCAGTGGCCGATATTATTGTCTATTTCTACCGATATTATATTCTTGCATATGACTCATAGAAATAGTAAATAGACTAGCTAGAATCAAACTTTCACTGCTGAATGTATTAAAAGTTTTATTGATTCTAGCTAGTCTATCTACTATTGATTCTAGCTGGTCTAGAATCAATAGTAAGTTTTTAAAATCAATTAGAATACAAGAAAGTTTAATAAAACTCATAGAAATAAAATTTTATAAAATTTGATTCTGGACATTTTCCTCTAGGCCTCTAGGTGGCCGATATTCAAATAGATTTAATAGATTCAGCAGTGAAAGTTTGATTCTAGATTCAAATAGATTTCTAAAATGACGTCTTGCATATGACTCATAGAAATAGTAGATAGACTAGCTAGAATCAAACTTTCACTGCTGAATCTATTAAAAGTTTTAATAGATTCTAAAATGACGTCTTGCATATGACTCATAGAAAACTTATTATCTCTATCTATTCTATTCTATCTATCTACTCTAAGTATTCTTAGAAACTGATCAAACTTTCACTGCTGAATCTATTAAAAGTTTTAAATCTTTAAGAATTAAAAGTTTTGAATCTATTAAAACTTTTAATAGATTCAGCAGTGAAAGTTTGATTCTAGCTAGTCTATCTACTATTTCTATGAGTCATATGCAAGACGTCATTTTAGAAAAGACGCGCAGTGGTCGATATTATTGTCTATTTCTACCGATATTATATTCTTGCATATGACTCATAGAAATAGTACTACAATATTTTACTACAAAGACTCATAGAAATAGTAGATAGACTAGCTAGAATCAAACTTTCACTGTTTCTAGTGAAGGCTTGCGGCCTTGTGCAAAATATTTTCCTCTAGGCCTCTAGGTGGCCGATATTCAAATAGATTTAATAGATTCAGCAGTGAAAGTTTGATTCTAGCTAGTCTATCTACTATTTCTATGAGTCATATGCAAGTCCTTTTGCAAAATATTTTGATTCTAGCTAGTCTATCTACTATTTCTATGAGTTTTATTTGTCTATTCTAGCTAGTCTATCTACTATTTATGTTATGAATGAAATGAAAGGTCTTGCATACAAGAGTAGATAGATTTATTAAACGGAGTAGAAATAGAAATAGACAATAATATCGGCCACTGCGCGTCTTTTCTAAAATGACGTCTTGCATATGACTCATAGAAATAGTAGATAGACTAGCTAGAATAGACAAATAAAACTCATAGAAATAGTAGATAGACTAGCTAGAATCAAACTATCTACTATTCCTATATACAAGATATTATTGTCTATTAAATAGACAATAATATCGGCCACTGCGCGTCTTTTCTAAAATGACGTCTTGCATATGACTCATAGAAATAGTAGATAGACTAGCTAGAATCAAACTTTCTTGTATTCTAATTGATTTTAAAAACTTACTATTTCTAGTGAAGGCTTGCGGCCTTGTGCAAAATATTTTCCTCTAGGCCTCTAGGTGGCCGATATTCAAATAGATTTAATAGATTCAGCAGTGAAAGTTTGATTCTATTTCTATGAGTCATACGCATATTCTCATATGCAAGTCCTTGTGCAAAATATTTTGATTCTAGCTAGTCTATCTACTATTTCTATGAGTCATATGCAAGACAATAATATCGTAGAAATAGACAATAATATCGGCCACTGCGCGTCTTTTCTAAAATGACGTCTTGCATATGACTCATAGAAATAGTAGATAGACTAGATCTCATCTAGAGATCTAGATGAGTAGATCTCTGACCTAGTAAGCAAATCCACGAACAGAAATAGTAGAAATTGATAAGAAATAGTAGATAGACTAGCTAGAATCAAACTTTCTTGTATTCTAATTGATTTTATTGTATAAGATATTATTGTCTATTAAATAGACAATAATATCGGCCACTGCGCGTCTTTTCTAAATTGACGTCTTGCATATGACTCTTGCTTACTAGATTCATAGCTGAAAAAATTTTATTTTTTTTTCTAATGACTTTAAAAGTCATTTATTAAACGGAGTCATATGCAAGACGTCATTTTAGAAAAGACGCTCAGTGGCCGATATTATTGTCTATTTCTACCGATATTATATTCTTGCATATGACTCATAGATATAGTAGATAGACTAGCTAGAATCAAACTTTCACTGCTGAATCTATTAAAAGTTTTATTGATTCTAGCTAGTCTATCTACTATTGATTCTAGCTGGTCTAGAATCAATAGTAAGTTTTTAAAATCAATTAGAATACAAGAAAGTTTAATAAAACTCATAGAAATAAAATTTTATAAAACTTTGATTCTGGACATTTTCCTCTAGGCCTCTAGGTGGCCGATATTCAAATAGATTTAATAGATTCAGCAGTGAAAGTTTGATTCTAGATTCAATAGATTCTAAAATGACGTCTTGCATATGACTCATAGAAATAGTAGATAGACTAGCTAGAATCAAACTTTCACTGCTGAATCTATTAAAAGTTTTGTTAGATTCTAAAATGACTTCTTGCATATGACTCATAGAAAACTTATTATCTCTATCTATTCTATTCTATCTATCTACTCTAAGTATTCTTAGAAACTTATCAAACTTTCACTGCTGAATCTATTAAAAGTTTTGAATCTTTAAGAATTAAAGTTTTGAATCTATTAAAACTTTTAATAGATTCAGCAGTGAAAGTTTGATTCTAGCTAGTCTATCTACTATTTCTATGAGTCATATGCAAGACGTCATTTTAGAAAAGACGCGCAGTGGCCGATATTATTGTCTATTTCTATCGATATTATATTCTTGCATATGACTCATAGAAATAGTACTACAATATTTTACTACAAAGACTCATAGAAATAGTAGATAGACTAGCTAGAATCAAACTTTCACTGTTTCTAGTGAAGGCTTGCGACCTTGTGCAAAATATTTTCCTCTAGGCCTCTAGGTGGCCGATATTCAAATAGATTTAATAGATTCAGCAGTGAAAGTTTGATTCTAGCTAGTCTATCTACTATTTCTATGAGTCATATGCAAGTCCTTGTGCAAAATATTTTGATTCTAGCTAGTCTATCTACTATTTCTATGAGTTTTATTTGTCTATTCTAGCTAGTCTATCTACTATTTATGTTATGAATGAAATGAAAGGTCTTGCATACAAGAGTAGATAGATTTATTAAACGGAGTAGAAATAGAAATAGACAATAATATCGGCCACTGCGCGTCTTTTCTAAAATGGACGTCTTGCATATGACTCATAGAAATAGTAGATAGACTAGCTAGAATAGACAAATAAACTCATAGAAATAGTAGATAGACTAGCTAGAATCAAACTATCTACTATTCCGATATGCAAGATATTATTGTCTATTAAATAGACAATAATATCGGCCACTGCGCGTCTTTTCTAAAATGACGTCTTGCATATGACTCATAGAAATAGTAGATAGACTAGCTAGAATCAAACTTTCTTGTATTCTAATTGATTTTAAAAACTTACTATTGATTCTAGACCAGATAGAATCAATAGTAGATAGACTAGCTAGAATCAATAAAACTTTTAATAGATTCAGCAGTGAAAGTTTGATTCTATTTCTATGAGTCATACGCATATTCTCATATGCAAGTCCTTGTGCAAAATATTTTGATTCTAGCTAGTCTATCTACTATTTCTATGAGTCATATGCAAGACGTCATTTTAGAAAAGACTTTTTCACTATTCAATAAATAGATTCAAATCTATTTGAATCTAGAATCAAACTTTCTGTTTGATTCTAATAGAAGCAATAGAATAGCACTAGTTCGTATGTGACGTCTTGCATATGGTTCTAGAATTCTAATCTATTGATTCTAGACCAGCTAGAATCAATAGTAGATAGACTAGCAAGAATCAATAAAACTTTAATAGATTCAGCAGTGAAAGTTTGATTCTATTTCTATGAGTCATACACATATTCTCATATGCAAGTCCATAACTCTGACCTAGTAAGCAAATCCACGAACACCGCCCCGTTTAATATAACTTCAATAAAACTTTTAATAGATTCAGCAGTGAAAGTTTGATTCTAGCTAGTCTATCTACTATTTCTATGAGTCATATGCAAGACAATAATATCGTAGAAATAGACAATAATATCGGCCACTGCGCGTCTTTTCTAAAATGAGGTCTTGCATATGGCTCATAGAAATAATAGATAGACTAGATCTCATCTAGAGATCTAGATGAGTAGATCTCTGACCTAGTAACCAAATCACGAACAGAAATAGTAGAAATTGATAAGAAATAGTAGATAGACTAGCTAGAATCAAACTTTCTTGTATTCTAATTGATTTTATTTTATAAGATATTATTGTCTATTAAATAGACAATAATATCGGCCACTGCGCGTCTTTTCTAAAATGACGTCTTGCATATGACTCTTGCTTACTAGATTCATAGCTGAAAAAATTTTATTTTTTTTCTAATGACTTTAAAAGTCATTTATTAAACGGAGTCATATGCAAGACGTCATTTTAGAAAAGACGCGCAGTGGCCGATATTATTGTCTATTTCTACCGATATTATATTCTTGCATATGACTCATAGAAATAGTAGATAGACTAGCTAGAATCAAACTTTCACTGCTGAATCTATTAAAAGTTTTAATAGATTCTAAAATGACGTCTTGCATAAGACTCATAGAAAACTTATTATCTCTATCTATTCTATTCTATCTATCTACTCTAAGTATTCTTAGAAACTTATCAAACTTTCACTGCTGAATCTATTAAAAGTTTTGAATCTTTAAGAATTAAAAGTTTTGAATCTATTAAAACTTTAATAGATTCAGCAGTGAAAGTTTGATTCTAGCTAGTCTATCTACTATTTCTATGAGTCATATGCAAGACGTCATTTTAGAAAAGACGCGCAGTTGCCGATATTATTGTCTATTTCTACCGATATTATATTCTTACATATGACTCATAGAAATAGTACTACAAAATTTTACTACAAAGACTCATAGAAATAGTAGATAGACTAGCTAGAATCAAACTTTCACTGTTTCTAGTGAAGTCTTGCGGCCTTGTGCAAAATATTTTCCTCTAGGCCTCTAGGTGGCCGATATTCAAATAGAT
>NW_027064055.1:0-28465 GCF_032884065.1 Artemia franciscana
GTTTTCGAGGGTAATAGCTACGTATGTTGAAAAAATGAAGATATTAGACTATTTTATGATTGCACATGGTAAAGAATGTGATTAAAGGCTCTTTTCCTATGTCAAAAGTTTTAGTTTTCGAAGGTAATAGCTACGTATGTTGGAAAAATGAAGATATTAGACTATTTTATAATTGCAAATGGTAACGAATGTGATTAAAGGCTCATTTCCTATTTCAAAAGTTTTCGTTTTCGAGGGTAATAGCTACGTATGTTGGAAAAATGAAGATATTAGACTATTTTATGATTGCACATGGTAAAGAATGTGATTAAGGCTCTTTTCCTATGTCAAAAGTTTTAGTTTTCGAGGGTAATAGCTACGTATGTTGGAAAAATGAAGATATTAGACTATTTTATGATTGCACATGGTAAAGAATGTGATTAAAGGCTCTTTTCCTATGTCAAAAGTTTTAGTTTTCGAGGGTAATAGCTACGTATGTTGAAAAAATGAAGATATTAGACTATTTTATAATTGCAAATGGTAACGAATGTGATTAAAGGCTCTTTTCCTATGTCAAATGTTTTAGTTTTCGAGGGTAATAGCTAGGTATGTTGAAAAAATGAAGATATTAGACTATTTTATAATTGCAAATGGTAACGAATGTGATTAAAGGCTCTTTTCCTATGTCAAAAGTTTTAGTTTTCGAGGGTAATAGCTACGTATGTTGAAAAAATGAAGATATTAGATTATTTTATAATTGCAAATGGTAACGAATGTGATTAAAGGCTCTTTTCCTATGTCAAAAGTTTTAGTTTTCGAGAGTAATAGCAACGTATGTTGAAAAAATGAAGATATTAGACTATTTTATGATTGCACATGGTAAAGAATGTGATTAAAGGCTCTTTTCCTATTTCAAAAGTTTAAGTTCTCGAGGGTAATAGCTACGTATGTTGGAAAAATGAAGATATTAGACTATTTTATGATTGCACATGGTAAAGAATGTGCTTAAAGGCTCTTTTCCTATGTCAAAAATTTTAGTTTTCGAGGGTAATAGCTACGTATGTTGGAAAAATGAAGATATTAGACTATTAATGATTGCACATGGTAGAGAATGTGCTTAAAGGCTCTTTTCCTATTTCAAAAGTTTTATTGTTCGAGGGTAATAGCTACGTAAGTTGAAAAAATGAAGATATTAGACTATTTTATGATTGCAAATGGTAAAGAATGCGATTAAAGGCTCTTTTCCTATGTCAAAAGTTTTAGTTTTTGAGGGTAATAGCTACGTATGTTGAAAAAATGAAGATATTAGACTATTTTATAATTGCAAATGGTAACGAATGTGATTAAAGGCTCTTTTCCTATGTCAAAAGTTTTAGTTTTCGAGGGTAATAGCTACGTATGTTGAAAAAATGAAGATATTAGACTATTTTATAATTGCAAATGGTAACGAATGTGATTAAAGGCTCTTTTCCTATGTCAAAAGTTTTAGTTTTCGAGGGTAATAGCTACGTATGTTGAAAAAATGAAGATATTAGACTATTTTATGATTGCAAATGGTAAAGAATGTGATTAAAGGCTCTTTTCCTATGTCAAAAGTTTTAGTTTTCGAGGTAAAAGCTACGTATGTTGGAAAAGTGAAGATATTAGACTATTTTATGATTGCACATGGTAAAGAAAGTGCTTAAAGGCTCTTTTCTTATTTCAAAAGTTTTAGTTTTCGAGGGTAATAGCTACGTATATTGAAAAAATGAAGATATTAGACTATTTTATGATTGCAAATGGTAAAGAATGTGATTAAAGGCTCTTTTCCTATGTCAAAAGTTTTAGTTTTCGAGGGTAATAGCTACGTATGTTGAAAAAATGAAGATATTAGACTATTTTATAATTGCAAATGGTAACGAATGTGATTAAAGGCTCTTTTCCTATGTCAAAAGTTTTAGTTTTCGAGGGTAATAGCTACGTATGTTGGAAAAATGAAGATATTAGACTAATTTATGATTGCACATGGTAAAGAATGTGATTAAAGGCTCTTTTCCTATGTCAAAAGTTTTAGTTTTCGAGGGTAATAGCTACGTAGGTTGGAAAAATGAAGATATTAGACTATTTTATGATTGCACATGGTAAAGAAAGTGCTTAAAGGCTCTTTTCCTATTTCAAAAGTTTTAGTTTTCGAGGGTAATAGCTACGTATGTTGAAAAAATGAAGATATTAGACTATTTTATGATTGCACATGGTAAAGAATGTGATTAAAGGCTCTTTTCCTATGTCAAAAGTTTTAGTTTTCGAAGGTAATAGCTACGTATGTTGGAAAAATGAAGATATTAGACTATTTTATAATTGCAAATGGTAACGAATGTGATTAAAGGCTCATTTCCTATTTCAAAAGTTTTCGTTTTCGAGGGTAATAGCTACGTATGTTGGAAAAATGAAGATATTAGACTATTTTATGATTGCACATGGTAAAGAATGTGATTAAGGCTCTTTTCCTATGTCAAAAGTTTTAGTTTTCGAGGGTAATAGCTACGTATGTTGGAAAAATGAAGATATTAGACTATTTTATGATTGCACATGGTAAAGAATGTGATTAAAGGCTCTTTTCCTATGTCAAAAGTTTTAGTTTTCGAGGGTAATAGCTACGTATGTTGAAAAAATGAAGATATTAGACTATTTTATAATTGCAAATGGTAACGAATGTGATTAAAGGCTCTTTTCCTATGTCAAATGTTTTAGTTTTCGAGGGTAATAGCTAGGTATGTTGAAAAAATGAAGATATTAGACTATTTTATAATTGCAAATGGTAACGAATGTGATTAAAGGCTCTTTTCCTATGTCAAAAGTTTTAGTTTTCGAGGGTAATAGCTACGTATGTTGAAAAAATGAAGATATTAGATTATTTTATAATTGCAAATGGTAACGGTTTTCGAGGGTAATAGCTACGTATGTTGAAAAAATGAAGATATTAGACTATTTTATGATTGCAAATGGTAAAGAATGTGATTAAAGGCTCTTTTCCTATGTCAAAAGTTTTAGTTTTCGAGGGTAATAGCTACGTATGTTGAAAAAATGAAGATATTAGACTATTTTATGATTGCACATGGTAAAGAATGTGCTTAAAGGCTCTTTTCCTATGGCAAACGTTTTAGTTTTCGAGGGTAATAGCTACGTATGTTGGAAAAATGAAGATATTAGACTATTTTATGATTGCACATGGTAAAGAATGTGATTAAAGGCTCTTTTCCTATGTCAAAAGTTTTAGTTTTCGAGGGTAATAGCTACGTATGTTGGAGAAATGAAGATATTAGACTATTTTATGATTGCACATGGTAAAAAAAGTGCTTAAAGGCTCTTTTCCTATTTCAAAAGTTTTAGTTTTCGAGGGTAATAGCTATGTATGTTGAAAAAATGAAGATATTAGACTATTTTATAATTGCAAATGGTAACGAATGTGATTAAAGGCTCTTTTCCTATGTCAAAAGTTTTAGTTTTCGAGGGTAATAGCTACGTATGTTGAAAAAATGAAGATATTAGACTATTTTATAATTGCAAATGGTGACGAATGTGATTAAAGGCTCTTTTCCTATGTCAAAAGTTTTAGTTTTCGAGGGTAATAGCTAATTATGTTGTAAAAATGAAGATATTAGACTATTTTATGATTGCAAATGGTAAAGAATGTGATTAAAAGTTCTTTTCCTATGTCAAAAGTTTTAGTTTTCGAGGGTAATAGCTACGTATGTTGGAAAAATGAAGATATTAGACTATTTTATGATTGCACATGGTAAAGAAAGAGCTTAAAGGCTCTTTTCCTATTTCAAAAGTTTTAGTTTTCGAGGGTAATAGCTACGTATGTTGAAAAAATGAAGATATTAGACTATTTTATTATTGCAAATGGTAAAGAATGTGATTAAAGGCTCTTTTCCTATGTCAAAAGTTTTAGTTTTCGAGGGTAATAGCTACGTATGTTGAAAAAATGAAGATATTAGACTATTTTATGATTGCAAATGGTAAAGAATGTGATTAAAGGCTCTTTTCCTATTTCAAAAGTTTTAGTTTTCGAGGGTAATAGCTACTTATGTTGGAAAAATGAAGATATTAGGACTATTTTATGATTGCACATGGTAAAGAATGTTCTTAAAGGCTCTTTTCCAATGTCAAAAGTTTTAGTTTTCGAGGGTAATAGCTACGTATGTTGGAAAAATGAAGATATTAGACTATTTTATAATTGCAAATGGTAACGAATGTGATTAAAGGCTCTTTTCCTATTTCAAAAGTTTTCGTTTTCGAGGGTAATAGCTACGTATGTTGGAAAAATGAAGATATTAGAATATTTTATGATTGCACATGGTAAAGAATGTGATTAAAGGCTCTTTTCCTATGTCATAAGTTTTAGTTTTCGAGGGTAATAGCTACGTATGTTGGAAAAATGAAGATATTAGACTATATTATGATTGCACATGGTAAAGAATGTGCTTAAAGGCTCTTTTCCTATGGCAAAAGTTTTAGTTTTCGAGGGTAATAGCTACGTATGTTGAAAAAATGAAGATATTAGACTATTTTATGATTGCAAATGGTAAAGAATGTGATTAAAGGCTCTTTTCCTATGTCAAAAGTTTCAGTTTTCGAGGGTAATAGCTGCGTTTGTTGAAAAAATGAAGATATTAGATTATTTTATGATTGCACATGGTAAAGAATGTGCTTAAAGGCTCTTTTCCTATGGCAAAAGTTTTAGTTTTCGAGGGTAATAGCTACGTATGTTGGAAAAATGAAGATATTAGACTATTTTATGATTGCACATGGTAAAGAATGTGATTAAAGGCTCTTTTCCTATGTCAAAAGTTTTAGTTTTCGAGGGTAATAGCTACGTATGTTGGAAAAATGAAGATATTAGACTATTTTATGATTGCACATGGTAAAGAAAGTGCTTAAAGGCTCTTTTCCTGATTTCAAAAGTTTTAGTTTTCGAGGGTAATAGCTACGTATGTTGAAAAAATGAAGATATTAGACTATTTTATAATTGCAAATGGTAACGAATGTGATTAAAGGCTCTTTTTCTATGTCAAAAGTGTTAGTTTTCGAGGGTAATAGCTACGTAGGTTGAAAAAATGAAGATATTAGACTATTTTATAATTGCAAATGGTAACGAATGTGATTAAAGGCTCTTTTCCTATGTCAAAAGTTTTAGTTTTCGAGGGTAATAGCTACGTATGTTGGAAAAATGAAGATATTAGACTATTTTATGATTGCACATGGTAAAGAATGTGATTAAAGGCTCTTTTCCTCTGTCAAAAGTTTTAGTTTTCGAGGGTAATAGCTACGTATATTGGAAAAATAAAGATATTAGACTATTTTATGATTGCACATGGTAAAGAAAGTGCTTAAAGGCTCTTTTCCTATTTCAAAAGTTTTAGTTTTCGAGGGTAATAGCTACGTATGTTGAAAAAATGAAGATATTAGACTATTTTATGATTGCACAAGGTAAAGAATGTGATTAAAGGCTCTTTTCCTATGTCAAAAGTTTTAGTTTTCGAGGGTAATAGCTACGTATGTTGGAAAAATGAAGATATTAGACTATTTTATAATTGCAAATGGTAACGAATGTGATTAAAGGCTCTTTTCCTATTTCAAAAGTTTTCGTTTTCGAGGGTAATAGCTACGTATGTTGGAAAAATGAAGATATTAGACTATTTTATGATTGCACATGGTAAAGAATGTGATTAAGGCCTTTTTTGCTATGTCAAAAGTTTTAGTTTTCGAGGGTAATAGCTACGTATGTTGGAAAAATGAAGATATTAGACTATTTTATGATTGCACATGGTAAAGAATGTGATTAAAGGCTCTTTTCCTATGTCAAAAGTTTTAGTTTTCGAGGGTAATAGCTACGTATGTTGAAAAAATGAAGATATTAGACTATTTTATAATTGCAAATGGTAACGAATGTGATTAAAGGCTCTTTTCCTATGTCAAAAGTTTTAGTTTTCGGGGGTAATAGCTACGTATGTTGAAAAAATGAAGATATTAGACTATTTTATAATTGCAAATGGTAACGAATGTGATTAAAGGCTCTTTTCCTATGTCAAAAGTTTTAGTTTTCGAGGGTAATAGCTACGTATGTTGAAAAAATGAAGATATTAGACTATTTTATAATTGCAAATGGTAACGAATGTGATTAAAGGCTCTTTTCCTATGTCAAAAGTTATAGTTTTCGAGGGTAATAGCAACGTATGTTGAAAAAATGAAGATATTAGACTATTTTATGATTGCACATGGTAAAGAATGTGATTAAAGGCTCTTTTCCTATTTCAAAAGTTTAAGTTTTCGAGGGTAATAGCTACGTATGTTGGAAAAATGAAGATATTAGACTATTTTATGATTGCACATGGTAAAGAATGTGCTTAAAGGCTCTTTTCCTATGGCAAAAGTTTTAGTTTTCGAGGGTAATAGCTACGTATGTTGAAAAAATGAAGATATTAGACTATTTTATGATTGCAAATGGTAAAGAATGTGATTAAAGGCTCTTTTCCTATTTAAAAAGTTTTAGTTTTCGAGGGTAATAGCTACGTATGTTGGAAAAATGAAGATATTAGACTATTTTATGATTGCACATGGTAAAGAATGTGATTAAAGGCTCTTTTCCTATGTCAAAAGTTTTAGTTTTCGAGGGTAATAGCTACGTATGTTGGAAAAATGAAGATATTAGACTATTTTATAATTGCAAATGGTAACGAATATGATTAAACGCTCTTTTCCTATTTCAAAAGTTTTCGTTTTCGAGGGTAATAGCTACGTATGTTGGAAAAATGAAGATATTAGACTATTTTATGATTGCACATGGTAAAGAATGTGATTAAAGGCTCTTTTCCTATGTCAAAAGTTTTAGTTTTCGAGGGTAATAGCTACGTATGTTGAAAAAATGAAGATATTAGACTATTTTATAATTGCAAATGGTAACGAATGTGATTAAAGGCTCTTTTCCTATGTCAAAAGTTTTAGTTTTCGGGGGTAATAGCTACGTATTTGAAAAAATGAAGATATTAGACTATTTTATAATTGCAAATGGTAACGAATGTGATTAAAGGCTCTTTTCCTATGTCAAAAGTTTTAGTTTTCGAGGGTAATAGCTACGTATGTTGAAAAAATGAAGATATTAGACTATTTTATAATTGCAAATGGTAACGAATGTGATTAAAGGCTCTTTTCCTATGTCAAAAGTTATAGTTTTCGAGGGTAATAGCAACGTATGTTGAAAAATGAAGATATTAGACTATTTTATGATTGCACATGGTAAAGAATGTGATTAAAGGCTCTTTTCCTATTTCAAAAGTTTAAGTTTTCGAGGGTAATAGCTACGTATGTTGGAAAAATGAAGATATTAGACTATTTTATGATTGCACATGGTAAAGAATGTGCTTAAAGGCTCTTTTCCTATGGCAAAAGTTTTAGTTTTCGAGGGTAATAGCTACGTATGTTGAAAAAATGAAGATATTAGACTATTTTATGATTGCAAATGGTAAAGAATGTGATTAAAGACTCTTTTCCTATTTAAAAAGTTTTAGTTTTCGAGGGTAATAGCTACGTATGTTGGAAAAATGAAGATATTAGACTATTTTATGATTGCACATGGTAAAGAATGTGATTAAAGGCTCTTTTCCTATGTCAAAAGTTTTAGTTTTCGAGGGTAATAGCTACGTATGTTGGAAAAATGAAGATATTAGACTATTTTATAATTGCAAATGGTAACGAATGTGATTAAAGGCTCTTTTCCTATTTCAAAAGTTTTCGTTTTCGAGGGCAATAGCTACGTATGTTGGAAAAATGAAGATATTAGACTATTTTATGATTGCACATGGTAAAGAATGTGATTAAAGGCTCTTTTCCTATGTCAAAAGTTTTAGTTTTCGAGGGTAATAGCTACGTATGTTGGAAAAATGAAGATATTAGACTATTTTATGATTGCACATGGTAAAGAATGTGATTAAAGGCTCTTTTCCTATGTCAAAAGTTTTAGTTTTCGTGTGTAATAGCTACGTATGTTGAAAAAATGAAGATATTAGACTATTGTGTAATTGCAAATGGTAACGAATGTGATTAAAGGCTATTTTCCTATGTCAAAAGTTTTAGTTTTCGAGGGTAATAGCTACGTATGTTGAAAAAATGAAGATATTAGACTATTTTATAATTGCAAATGGTAACGAATGTGATTAAAGGCTCTTTTCCTATGTCAAAAGTTTTAGTTTTCGAGGGTAATAGCTACGTATGTTGAAAAAATGAAGATTTTAGACTATTTTATGATTGCACATGGTAAAGAATGTGATTAAAGGCTCTTTTCCTATTTCAAAAGCTTAAGTTTTCGAGGGTAATAGCTACGTATGTTGGAAAAATGAAGATATTAGACTATTTTATGATTGCACATGGTAAAGAATGTGCTTAAAGGCTCTTTTCCTATGGCAAAAGTTTTAGTTTTCGAGGGTAATAGCTACGTATGTTGAAAAAATGAAGATATTAGACTATTTTATGATTGCAAATGGTAAAGAATGTGATTAAAGGCTCTTTTCCTATGTCAAAAGTTTCAGTTTTCGAGGGTAATAGCTACGTATGTTGGAAAAATGAAGATATTAGACTATTTTATGATTGCACATGGTAAAGAATGTGATTAAAGGCTCTTTTCCTATGTCAAAAGCTTTAGTTTTCGAGGGTAATAGCTACGTATGTTGGAAAAATGAATGTATTAGACTATTTTATGATTGCACATGGTAAAGAAAGTGCTTAAAGGCTCTTTTCCTATTTCAAAAGGTTTAGTTTTCGAGGGTAATAGCTACGTATGTTGAAAAAATGAAGATATTAGATTATTTTATAATTGCAAATGGTAACGAATGTGATTAAAGACTCTTTTTCTATGTCAAAAGTGTTAGTTTTCGAGGGTAATAGCTACGTATGTTGAAAAAATGAAGATGTTAGACTATTTTATAATTGCAAATGGTAACGAATGTGATTAAAGGCTCTTTTCCTATGTCAAAAGTTTTAGTTTTCGAGGGTAATAGCTACGTATGTTGGAAAAATGAAGATATTAGACTATTTTATGATTGCACATGGTAAAGAATGTGATTAAAGGCTCTTTTCCTATGTCAAAAGTTTTAGTTTTCGAGGGTAATAGCTACGTATGTTGGAAAAATGAAGATATTAGACTATTTTATGATTGCACATGGTAAAGAAAGTGCTTAAAGGCTCTTTTCCTATTTCAAAAGTTTTAGTTTTCGAGGGTAATAGCTACGTATGTTGAAAAAATGAAGATATTAGACTATTTTATGATTGCAAAAGGTAAATAATGTGATTAAAGGCTCTTTCTCTATGTCAAAAGTTTTAGTTTTCGAGGGTAATAGCTACGTATGTTGGAAAAAATGAAGATATTAGACTATTTTATAATTGCAAATGGTAACGAATGTGATTAAAGGCTCTTTTCCTATTTCAAAAGTTTTCGTTTTCGAGGGTAATAGCTACGTATGTTGGAAAAATGAAGATATTAGACTATTTTATGATTGCACATGGTAAAGAATGTGATTAAGGCCTTTTTTCCTATGTCAAAAGTTTTAGTTTTCGAGGGTAATAGCTACGTATGTTGGAAAAATGAAGATATTAGACTATTTTATGATTGCACATGGTAAAGAATGTGATTAAAGGCTCTTTTCCTATGTCAAAAGTTTTAGTTTTCGAGCGTAATAGCTACGTATGTTGAAAAAATGAAGATATTAGACTATTTTATAATTGCAAATGGTAACGAATGTGATTAAAGGCTCTTTTCCTATGTCTAAAGTTTTAGTTTTCGAGGGTAATAGCTACGTATGTTGAAAAAATGAAGATATTAGACTATTTTATAATTGCAAATGGTAACGAATGTGATTAAAGGCTCTTTTCCTATGTCAAAAGTTTTAGTTTTCGAGGGTAATAGCTACGTATGTTGAAAAAATGAAGATATTAGACTATTTTATAATTGCAAATGGTAACGAATGTGATTAAAGGCTCTTTTCCTATGTCAAAAGTTTTAGTTTTCGAGGGTAATAGCAACGTATGTTGAAAAAATGAAGATATTAGACTATTTTATGATTGCACATGGTAAAGAATGTGATTAAAGGCTCTTTTCCTATTTCAAAAGTTTAAGTTTTCGAGGGTAATAGCTACGTATGTTGGAAAAATGAAGATATTAGACTATTCTATGATTGCACATGGTAAAGAATGTGCTTAAAGGCTCTTTTCCTATGGCAAAAGTTTTAGTTTTCGAGGGTAATAGCTACGTATGTTGAAAAAATGAAGATATTAGACTATTTTATGATTGCAAATGGTAAAGAATGTGATTAAAGGCTCTTTTCCTATGTCAAAAGTTTTAGTTTTCGAGGGTAATAGCTACGTATGTTGGAAAAATGAAGATATTAGACTATTTTATGATTGCACATGGTAAAGAAAGTGCTTAAAGGCTCTTTTCCTATTTCAAAAGTTTAGTTTTCGAGGGTAATAGCTATGTATGTTGAAAAAATGAAGATATTAGACTATTTTATAATTGCAAATGGTAACGAATGTGATTAAAGGCTCTTTTCCTATGTCAAAAGTTTTAGTTTTCGAGGGTAATAGCTGCGTATGTTGAAAAAATGAAGATATTAGACTATTTTATAATTGCAAATGGTAACGAATGTGATTAAAGGCTCTTTTCCTATGTCAAAAGTTTTAGTTTTCGAGGGTAATAGCTACGTATGTTGGAAAAATGAAGATATTAGACTATTTTATGATTGCACATGGTAAAGAAAGTGCTTAAAGGCTCTTTTCCTATTTCAAAAGTTTTAGTTTTCGAGGGTAATAGCTACGTATGTTGAAAAAATGAAGATATTAGACTATTTTATGATTGCAAATGGTAAAGAATGTGATTAAAGGCTCTTTTCCTATTTCAAAAGTTTTAGTTTTCGAGGGTAATAGCTACGTATGTTGGAAAAATGAAGATATTAGACTATTTTATAATTGCAAATGGTAACGAATGTGATTAAAGGCTCTTTTCCTATTTCAAAATTTTTCGTTTTCGAGGGTAATAGCTACGTATGTTGGAAAAATGAAGATATTAGACTATTTTATGATTGCACATGGTAAAGAATGTGATTAAAGGCTCTTTTCCTATGTCAAAAGTTTTGGTTTTCGAGGGTAATAGCTACGTATGTTGGAAAAATGAAGATATTAGACTATTTTATGAATGCACATGGTAAAGAATGTGATTAAAGGCTCTTTTCCTATGTCAAAAGTTTTAGTTTTCGTGGGTATTAGCTACGTATGTTGAAAAAATGAAGATATTAGACTATTTTGTAATTGCAAATGGTAACGAATGTGATTAAAGGCTCTTTTCCTATGTCAAAAGTTTTAGTTTTCGAGGGTAATAGCTACGTATGTTGAAAAAATGAAGATATTAGACTATTTTATAATTGCAAATGGTAACGAATGTGATTAAAGGCTCTTTTCCTGTGTCAAAAGTTTTAGTTTTCGATGGTAATAGCTAAGTATGTTGAAAAAATGAAGATATTAGACTATTTTATGATTCCACATGGTAAAGAATGTGATTAAAGGGTCTTTTCCTATTTCAAAAGCTTAAGTTTTCGAGGGTAATAGCTAAGTATGTTGGAAACATGAAGATATTAGACTATTTTATGATTGCACATGGTAAAGAATGTGCTTAAAGGCTCTTTTCCTATGGCAAAAGTTTTAGTTTTCGAGGGTAATAGCTACGTATGTTGAAAAAATGAAGATATTAGACTATTTTATGATTGCAAATGGTAAAGAATGTGATTAAAGGCTCTTTTCCTATGTCAAAAGTTTTAGTTTTCGAGGGTAATAGCTACGTATGTTGAAAAAATGAAGATATTAGACTATTTTATGATTGCACATGGTAAAGAATGTGCTTAAAGGCTCTTTTCCTATGGCAAAAGTTTTAGTTTTCGAGGGTAATAGCTCCGTATGTTGGAAAAATGAAGATATTAGACTATTTTATAATTGCAAATGGTAACGAATGTGATTAAAGGCTCTTTTCCTATGTCAAAAGTTTTAGTTTTCGAGGGTAATAGCTACGTATGTTGGAAAAATTAAGATATTAGACTATTTTATGATTGCACATGGTAAAGAATGTGATTAAAGGCTCTTTTCCTATGTCAAAAGTTTTAGTTTTCGAGGGTAATAGCTACGTATGTTGGAAAAATGAAGATATTAGACTATTTTATGATTGCAAATGGTAAAAAATCCTATTTCAAGGATTTCTTTTCCTTAAATTAAAGGCTCTTTTCCTATGTCAAAAGTTTTAGTTTTCGAGGGTAATAGCTACGTATGTTGAAAAAATGAAGATATTAGACTATTTTATAATTGCAAATGGTAACGAATGTGATTAAAGGCTCTTTTCCTGTGTCAAAAGTTTTAATTTTCGAGGGTAATAGCTACGTATGTTGAAAAAATGAAGATATTAGACTATTTTATGATTCCACATGGTAAAGAATGTGATTAAAGGTTCTTTTCCTATTTCAAAAGCTTAAGTTTTATGTCAAAAGTTTTAGTTTTCGAGGGTAATAGCTACGTATGTTGAAAAAATGAAGATATTAGACTATTTTATGATTGCACATGGTAAAGAATGTGCTTAAAGGCTCTTTTCCTATGGCAAAAGTTTTAGTTTTCGAGGGTAATAGCTACGTATGTTGGAAAAATGAAGATATTAGACTATTTTATGATTGCACATGGTAAAGAATGTGATTAAAGGCTCTTTTCCTATGTCAAAAGTTTTAGTTTTTGAGGGTAATAGCTACGTATGTTGGAAAAATGAAGATATTACACTATTTTATGATGGCACATGGTAAAGAAAGTGCTTAAAGGCTCTTTTCCTATTTCAAAAGTTTTAGTTTCGAGGGTAATAGCTACGTATGTTGAAAAATGAAGATATTAGACTATTTTATAATTGCAAATGGTAACGAATGTGATTAAAGGCTCTTTTCCTATGTCAAAAGTTTTAGTTTTCGAGGGTAATAGCTACGTATGTTGGAAAAATGAAGATATTAGACTATTTTATGATTGCACATGGTAAAGAATGTTATTAAAGGCTCTTTTCCTATGTCAAAAGTTTTAGTTTTCGAGGGTAATAGCTACGTATGTTGGAAAAATGAAGATATTAGACTATTTTATGATTGCACATGGTAAAGAAAGTGCTTAAAGGCTCTTTTCCTATTTCAAAAGTTTTAGTTTTCGAGGGTAATAGCTACGTATGTTGAAAAAATGAAGATATTAGACTATTTTATGATTGCACATGGTAAAGAATGTGATTAAAGGCTCTTTTCCTATGTCAAAAGTTTTAGTTTTCGAGGGTAATAGCTATGTATGTTGGAAAAATGAAGATATTAGACTATTTTATAATTGCACATGGTAAAGAATGTGATTAAAGGCTCTTTTCCTATATCAAAAGTTTTAGTTTTCGAGGGTAATAGCTACGTATGTTGGAAAAATGAAGATATAAGACTATTTTATGATTGCAAATGGTAAAGAAAGTGCTTAAAGGCTCTTTTCCTATTTCAAAAGTTTTAGTTTTCGAGGGTAATAGCTACGTATGTTGAAAAAATGAAGATATTAGACTATTTTATGATTGCACATGGTAAAGAATGTGCTTAAAGGCTCTTTTCCTATGGCAAAAGTTTTAGTTTTCGAGGGTAATAGCTAAGTATGTTGAAAAAATGAAGATATTAGACTATTTTATGATTGCAAATGGGTAAAGAATGTGATTAAAGGCTCTTTTCCTATTTAAAAAGTTTTAGTTTTCGAGGGTAATAGCTACGTATGTTGGAAAAATGAAGATATTAGACTATTTTATGATTGCACATGGTAAAGAATGTGATTAAAGGCTCTTTTCCTATGTCAAAAGTTTTAGTTTTCGAGGGTAATAGCTACGTATGTTGGAAAAATGAAGATATTAGACTATTTTATGATTGCACATGGTAAAGAATGTGATTAAAGGCTCTTTTCCTATGTCAAAAGTTTTAGTTTTCGTGTGTAATAGCTACGTATGTTGAAAAAATGAAGATATTAGACTATTGTGTAATTGCAAATGGTAACGAATGTGATTAAAGGCTATTTTCCTATGTCAAATGTTTTAGTTTTCGAGGGTAATAGCTACGTATGTTGAAAAAATGAAGATATTAGACTATTTTATAATTGCAAATGGTAACGAATGTGATTAAAGGCTCTTTTCCTATGTCAAAAGTTTTAGTTTTCGAGGGTAATAGCTACGTATGTTGAAAAAATGAAGATTTTAGACTATTTTATGATTGCACATGGTAAAGAATGTGATTAAAGGCTCTTTTCCTATTTCAAAAGCTTAAGTTTTCGAGGGTAATAGCTACGTATGTTGGAAAAATGAAGATATTAGACTATTTTATGATTGCACATGGTAAAGAATGTGCTTAAAGGCTCTTTTCCTATGGCAAAAGTTTTAGTTTTCGAGGGTAATAGCTACGTATGTTGAAAAAATGAAGATATTAGACTATTTTATGATAGCAAATGGTAAAGAATGTGATTAAAGGCTCTTTTCCTATGTCAAAAGTTTCAGTTTTTGAGGGTAATAGCTACGTATGTTGAAAAAATGAAGATATTAGATTATTTTATGATTGCACATGGTAAAGAATGTGCTTAAAGGCTCTTTTCCTATGGCAAAAGTTTTAGTTTTCGAGGGTAATAGCTACGTATGTTGGAAAAATGAATGTATTAGACTATTTTATGATTGCACATGGTAAAGAAAGTGCTTAAAGGCTCTTTTCCTATTTCAAAAGGTTTAGTTTTCGAGGGTAATAGCTACGTATGTTGAAAAAATGAAGATATTAGACTATTTTATAATTGCAAATGGTAACGAATGTGATTAAAGGCTCTTTTTCTATGTCAAAAGTGTTAGTTTTCAAGGGTAATAGCTACGTATGTTGAAAAAATGAAGATGTTAGACTATTTTATAATTGCAAATGGTAACGAATGTGATTAAAGGCTCTTTTCCTATGTCAAAAGTTTTAGTTTTCGAGGGTAATAGCTACGTATGTTGGAAAAATGAAGATATTAGACTATTTTATGATTGCACATGGTAAAGAATGTGATTAAAGGCTCTTTTCCTATGTCAAAAGTTTTAGTTTTCGAGGGTAATAGCTACGTATGTTGGAAAAATGAAGATATTAGACTATTTTATGATTGCACATGGTAAAGAAAGTGCTTAAAGGCTCTTTTCCTATTTCAAAAGTTTTAGTTTTCGAGGGTAATAGCTACGTATGTTGAAAAAATGAAGATATTAGGACTATTTTATGATTGCAAAAGGTAAATAATGTGATTAAAGGCTCTTTTCCTATGTCAAAAGTTTTAGTTTTCGAGGGTAATAGCTACGTATGTTGGAAAAATGAAGATATTAGACTATTTTATAATTGCAAATGGTAACGAATGTGATTAAAGGCTCTTTTCCTATTTCAAAAGTTTTCGTTTTCGAGGGTAATAGCTACGTATGTTGGAAAAATGAAGATATTAGACTATTTTATGATTGCACATGGTAAAGAATGTGATTAAGGCCTTTTTTCCTATGTCAAAAGTTTTAGTTTTCGAGGGTAATAGCTACGTATGTTGGAAAAATGAAGATATTAGACTATTTTATGATTGCACATGGTAAAGAATGTGATTAAAGGCTCTTTTCCTATGTCAAAAGTTTTAGTTTTCGAGGGTAATAGCTACGTATGTTGAAAAAATGAAGATATTAGACTATTTTATAATTGCAAATGGTAACGAATGTGATTAAAGGCTCTTTTCCTATGTCCAAAGTTTTAGTTTTCGAGGGTAATAGCTACGTATGTTGAAAAAATGAAGATATTAGACTATTTTATAATTGCAAATGGTAACGAATGTGATTAAAGGCTCTTTTCCTATGTCAAAAGTTTTAGTTTTCGAGGGTAATAGCTACGTATGTTGAAAAAATGAAGATATTAGACTATTTATAATTGCAAATGGTAACGAATGTGATTAAAGGCTCTTTTCCTATGTCAAAAGTTTTAGTTTTCGAGGGTAATAGCAACGTATGTTGAAAAAATGAAGATATTAGACTATTTTATGATTGCACATGGTAAAGAATGTGATTAAAGGCTCTTTTCCTATTTCAAAAGTTTAAGTTTTCGAGGGTAATAGCTACGTATGTTGGAAAAATGAAGATATTAGACTATTTTATGATTGCACATGGTAAAGAATGTGCTTAAGGCTCTTTTCCTATGGCAAAAGTTTTAGTTTTCGAGGGTAATAGCTACGTATGTTGAAAAAATGAAGATATTAGACTATTTTATGATTGCAAATGGTAAAGAATGTGATTAAAGGCTCTTTTCCTATGTCAAAAGTTTTAGTTTTCGAGGGTAATAGCTACGTATGTTGAAAAAATGAAGATATTAGACTATTTTATGATTGCACATGGTAAAGAATGTGCTTAAAGGCTCTTTTCCTATGGCAAAAGTTTTAGTTTTCGAGGGTAATAGCTACGTATGTTGGAAAAATGAAGATATTAGACTATTTTATGATTGGACATGGTAAAGAATGTGATTAAAGGCTCTTTTCCTATGTCAAAAGTTTTAGTTTTCGAGGGTAATAGCTACGTATGTTGGAAAAATGAAGATATTAGACTATTTTATGATTGCACATGGTAAAGAAAGTGCTTAAAGGCTCTTTTCCTATTTCAAAAGTTTTAGTTTTCGAGGGTAATAGCTATGTATGTTGAAAAAATGAAGATATTAGACTATTTTATAATTGCAAATGGTAACGAATGTGATTAAAGGCTCTTTTCCTATGTCAAAAGTTTTAGTTTTCGAGGGTAATAGCTGCGTATGTTGAAAAAATGAAGATATTAGACTATTTTATAATTGCAAATGGTAACGAATGTGATTAAAGGCTCTTTTCCTATGTCAAAAGTTTTAGTTTTCGAGGGTAATAGCTACGTATGTTGGAAAAATGAAGATATTAGACTATTTTATGATTGCACATGGTAAAGAAAGTGCTTAAAGGCTCTTTTCCTATTTCAAAAGTTTTAGTTTTCGAGGGTAATAGCTACGTATGTTGAAAAAATGAAGATATTAGACTATTTTATGATTGCAAATGGTAAAGAATGTGATTAAAGGCTCTTTTCCTATGTCAAAAGTTTTAGTTTTCGAGGGTAATAGCTACGTATGTTGGAAAAATGAAGATATTAGACTATTTTATAATTGCAAATGGTAACGAATGTGATTAAAGGCTCTTTTCCTATTTCAAAATTTTTCGTTTTCGAGGGTAATAGCTACGTATGTTGGAAAAATGAAGATATTAGACTATTTTATGATTGCACATGGTAAAGAATGTGATTAAAGGCTCTTTTCCTATGTCAAAAGTTTTAGTTTTCAAGGGTAATAGCTACGTATGTTGGAAAAATGAAGATATTAGACTATTTTATGATTGCACATGGTAAAGAATGTGATTAAAGGCTCTTTTCCTATGTCAAAAGTTTTAGTTTTCGAGGGTAATAGCTACGTATGTTGAAAAAATAAAGATATTAGACTATTTTGTAATTGCAAATGGTAACGAATGTGATTAAAGGCTCTTTTCCTATTTCAAAAGTTTTCGTTTTCGAGGGTTATAGCTACGTATGTTGGAAAAATGAAGATATTAGACTATTTTATGATTGCACATGGTAAAGAATGTGATTAAGGCTTTTTTTCCTATGTCAAAAGTTTTAGTTTTCGAGGGTAATAGCTACGTATGTTGGAAAAATGAAGATATTAGACTATTTTATGATTGCACATGGTAAAGAATGTGATTAAAGGCTCTTTTCCTATGTCAAAAGTTTTAGTTTTCGAGGGTAATAGCTACGTATGTTGAAAAAATGAAGATATTAGACTATTTTATAATTGCAAATGGTAACGAATGTGATTAAAGGCTCTTTTCCTATGTCCAAAGTTTTAGTTTTCGGGGGTAATAGCTACGTATGTTGAAAAAATGAAGATATTAGACTATTTTATAATTGCAAATGGTAACGAATGTGATTAAAGGCTCTTTTCCTATGTCAAAAGTTTTAGTTTTCGAGGGTAATAGCTACGTATGTTGAAAAAATGAAGATATTAGACTATTTTATAATTGCAAATGGTAACGAATGTGATTAAAGGCTCTTTTCCTATGTCAAAAGTTTTAGTTTTCGAGGGTAATAGCAACGTATGTTGAAAAAATGAAGATATTAGACTATTTTATGATTGCACATGGTAAAGAATGTGATTAAAGGCTCTTTTCCTATTTCAAAAGTTTAAGTTTTCGAGGGTAATAGCTACGTATGTTGGAAAAATGAAGATATTAGACTATTTTATGATTGCACATGGTAAAGAATGTGCTTAAAGGCTCTTTTCCTATGGCAAAAGTTTTAGTTTTCGAGGGTAATAGCTACGTATGTTGAAAAAATGAAGATATTAGACTATTTTATGATTGCAAATGGTAAAGAATGTGATTAAAGGCTCTTTTCCTATGTCAAAAGTTTTAGTTTTCGAGGGTAATAGCTACGTATGTTGAAAAAATGAAGATATTAGACTATTTTATGATTGCACATGGTAAAGAATGTGCTTAAAGGCTCTTTTCCTATGGCAAAAGTTTTAGTTTTCGAGGGTAATAGCTACGTATGTTGGAAAAATGAAGATATTAGACTATTTTATGATTGGACATGGTAAAGAATGTGATTAAAGGCTCTTTTCCTATGTCAAAAGTTTTAGTTTTCGAGGGTAATAGCTACGTATGTTGGAAAAATGAAGATATTAGACTATTTTATGATTGCACATGGTAAAGAAAGTGCTTAAAGGCTCTTTTCCTATTTCAAAAGTTTTAGTTTTCGAGGGTAATAGCTATGTATGTTGAAAAAATGAAGATATTAGACTATTTTATAATTGCAAATGGTAACGAATGTGATTAAAGGCTCTTTTCCTATGTCAAAAGTTTTAGTTTTCGAGGGTAATAGCTGCGTATGTTGAAAAAATGAAGATATTAGACTATTTTATAATTGCAAATGGTAACGAATGTGATTAAAGGCTCTTTTCCTATGTCAAAAGTTTTAGTTTTCGAGGGTAATAGCTACGTATGTTGGAAAAATGAAGATATTAGACTATTTTATGATTGCACATGGTAAAGAAAGTGCTTAAAGGCTCTTTTCCTATTTCAAAAGTTTTAGTTTTCGAGGGTAATAGCTACGTATGTTGAAAAAATGAAGATATTAGACTATTTTATGATTGCAAATGGTAAAGAATGTGATTAAAGGCTCTTTTCCTATGTCAAAAGTTTTAGTTTTCGAGGGTAATAGCTACGTATGTTGGAAAAATGAAGATATTAGACTATTTTATAATTGCAAATGGTAACGAATGTGATTAAAGGCTCTTTTCCTATTTCAAAATTTTTCGTTTTCGAGGGTAATAGCTACGTATGTTGGAAAAATGAAGATATTAGACTATTTTATGATTGCACATGGTAAAGAATGTGATTAAAGGCTCTTTTCCTATGTCAAAAGTTTTAGTTTTCAAGGGTAATAGCTACGTATGTTGGAAAAATGAAGATATTAGACTATTTTATGATTGCACATGGTAAAGAATGTGATTAAAGGCTCTTTTCCTATGTCAAAAGTTTTAGTTTTCGAGGGTAATAGCTACGTATGTTGAAAAAATAAAGATATTAGACTATTTTGTAATTGCAAATGGTAACGAATGTGATTAAAGGCTCTTTTCCTATGTCAAAAGTTTTAGTTTTCGAGGGTAATAGCTACGTATGTTGAAAAAATGAAGATATTAGACTATTTTATAATTGCAAATGGTAACGAATGTGATTAAAGGCTCTTTTCCTGTGTCAAAAGTTTTATTTTTCGAGGGTAATAGCTACGTATGTTGAAAAAATGAAGATATTAGACTATTTTATGATTCCACATGGTAAAGAATGTGATTAAAAGTTCTTTTCCTATTTCAAAAGCTTAAGTTTTCGAGGGTAATAGCTACGTATGTTGGAAAAATGAAGATATTAGACTATTTTATGATTGCACATGGTAAAGAATGTGCTTAAAGGCTCTTTTCCTATGGCAAAAGTTTTAGTTTTCGAGGGTAATAGCTACGTATGTTGAAAAAATGAAGATATTAGACTATTTTATGATTGCAAATGGTAAAGAATGTGATTAAAGGCTCTTTTCCTATGTCAAAAGTTTTAGTTTCGAGGGTAATAGCTACGTATGTTGAAAAAAAGAAGATATTAGACTATTTTATGATTGCACATGGTAAAGAATGTGCTTAAAGGCTCTTTTCCTATGGCAAAAGTTTTAGTTTTCGAGGGTAATAGCTACGTATGTTGGAAAAATGAAGATATTAGACTATTTTATAATTGCAAATGGTAACGAATGTGATTAAAGGCTCTTTTCCTATGTCAAAAGTTTTAGTTTTCGAGGGTAATAGCTACGTATGTTGGAAAAATTAAGATATTAGACTATTTTATGATTGCACATGGTAAAGAATGTGATTAAAGGCTCTTTTCCTATGTCAAAAGTTTTAGTTTTCGAGGGTAATAGCTACGTATGTTGGAAAAATGAAGATATTAGACTATTTTATGATTGCAAATGGTAAAGAATGTGATTAAAGGCTCTTTTCCTATGTCAAAAGTTTTAGTTTTCGAGGGTAATAGCTACGTATGTTGAAAAAATGAAGATATTAGACTATTTTATGATTGCAAATGGTAAAAAATGTGATTATAGGCTCTTTTCCCTATTTCAAAAGTTTTAGTTTTCGAGGGTAATAGCTACGTATGTTGGAAAAATGAAGATATTAGACTATTTTATAATTGCAAATGGTAACGAATGTGATTAAAGGCTCTTTTCCTATTTCAAAAGTTTTAGTTTTCGAGGGTAATAGCTACGTATGTTGAAAAAATGAAGATATTAGACTATTTTATGATTGCAAATGGTAAAGAATGTGATTAAAGGCTCTTTTCCTATGTCAAAAGTTTTAGTTTTCGAGGGTAATAGCTACGTATGTTGGAAAAATGAAGATATTAGACTATTTTATAATTGCAAATGGTAACGAATGTGATTAAAGGCTCTTTTCCTATTTCAAAATTTTTCGTTTTCGAGGGTAATAGCTACGTATGTTGGAAAAATGAAGATATTAGACTATTTTATGATTGCACATGGTAAAGAATGTGATTAAAGGCTCTTTTCCTATGTCAAAAGTTTTAGTTTTCAAGGGTAATAGCTACGTATGTTGGAAAAATGAAGATATTAGACTATTTTATGATTGCACATGGTAAAGAATGTGATTAAAGGCTCTTTTCCTATGTCAAAAGTTTTAGTTTTCGAGGGTAATAGCTACGTATGTTGAAAAAATAAAGATATTAGACTATTTTGTAATTGCAAATGGTAACGAATGTGATTAAAGGCTCTTTTCCTATGTCAAAAGTTTTAGTTTTCGAGGGTAATAGCTACGTATGTTGAAAAAATGAAGATATTAGACTATTTTATAATTGCAAATGGTAACGAATGTGATTAAAGGCTCTTTTCCTGTGTCAAAAGTTTTAGTTTTCGAGGGTAATAGCTACGTATGTTGAAAAAATGAAGATATTAGACTATTTTATGATTCCACATGGTAAAGAATGTGATTAAAGGTTCTTTTCCTATTTCAAAAGCTTAAGTTTTCGAGGGTAATAGCTACGTATGTTGGAAAAATGAAGATATTAGACTATTTTATGATTGCAAATGGTAAAGAATGTGATTAAAGGCTCTTTTCCTATGTCAAAAGTTTTAGTTTTCGAGGGTAATAGCTACTTATGTTGAAAAAATGAAGATATTAGACTATTTTATGATTGCAAATGGTAAAAAATGTGATTATGGGCTCTTTTCCTATTTCAAAAGTTTTAGTTTTCGAGGGTAATAGCTACGTATGTTGGAAAAATGAAGATATTAGACTATTTTATAATTGCAAATGGTAACGAATGTGATTAAAGGCTCTTTTCCTATTTCAAAATTTTTCGTTTTCGAGGGTAATAGCTACGTATGTTGGAAAAATGAAGATATTAGACTATTTTATGATTGCACATGGTAAAGAATGTGATTAAAGGCTCTTTTCCTATGTCAAAAGTTTTGGTTTTCGAGGGTAATAGCTACGTATGTTGGAAAAATGAAGATATTAGACTATTTTATGATTGCACATGGTAAAGAATGTGATTAAAGGCTCTTTTCCTATGTCAAAAGTTTTAGTTTTCGTGGGTATTAGCTACGTATGTTGAAAAAATGAAGATATTAGACTATTTTGTAATTGCAAATGGTAACGAATGTGATTAAAGGCTCTTTTCCTATGTCAAAAGTTTTAGTTTTCGAGGGTAATAGCTACGTATGTTGAAAAAATGAAGATATTAGACTATTTTATAATTGCAAATGGTAACGAATGTGATTAAAGGCTCTTTTCCTGTGTCAAAAGTTTTAGTTTTCGAGGGTAATAGCTAAGTATGTTGAAAAAATGAAGATATTAGACTATTTTATGATTGCACATGGTAAAGAATGTGATTAAAGGTTCTTTTCCTATTTCAAAAGCTTAAGTTTTCGAGGGTAATACCTAAGTATGTTGGAAACATGAAGATATTAGACTATTTTATGATTGCACATGGTAAAGAATGTGCTTAAAGGCTCTTTTCCTATGGCAAAAGTTTTAGTTTTCGAGGGTAATAGCTATGTATGTTGAAAAAATGAAGATATTAGACTATTTTATGATTGCAAATGGTAAAGAATGTGATTAAAGGAAACCCTAATGAATAATTCTTCTCTCTGTAAGCTCAAAAATAATAAACAGAAAAAGGTGATAAAGCCAATTTTTAATTCTAGCCAGATTCTTATAGCAAATTTAGAAATTGCGTAAGAACTAGGCAATTTGTGCTTTTTCCCATTAAAGAAATTGTTTTAATTTTCGTTTAGCAAATTTCATCTTCAAATAGGAGTTTCTGGGGTGGTCCTATATTAATGATTAAAAGCAGGAAAGAAGCAATTATGCATATAAAACATCTCAATCGTCGAAAACCCTTGACTAGAAATTTACTGTCTCTCACCTTGATAATAAAGTGAATCATATTATTACAGAGATAGCCTTGACCTGCCTTCTTTGTACTTTTCTTTTCAGCACTAGCAGGCTGGTAGATGATGATGATGAGATGAATTTTGGACCCCTCTTGGCTACATCGTCACTCAGGTTCTCTCTCTATATTCTTCGAGTATTCGCTTGCTACGCTGGAAATTAAATAATTCCCAGCGTCTTTAATTACATCCTCTGGTCCCATCCAATTTTTTCTAAGAATTGCACTACTAAGCGCATGACTGTGGTATTTAGTTCATCACTTAAGAAACCACCAAGTAGTAAATTCAATGAAATATTTTCCTTTTGTTCCTTGAAGAATGATTCTATGTGTCTTCTCTGATGCATATAATGATCACAATCAATTAAAATATGTTCAACTGTCTCTTCACTGTCACAATGATCACAGATATTATCATCTCCATAAAATCTTGCAAGGTATGAATGAGTACCTAGCAGGCTGGTAGAGAGATTGTAAAAGGCTCATTCAAAAGCCAATGCTTGTATCACTGCGACTGTTATAAATGCGTCTGGATAGTGTAGAGTACTGGCCTAGTGCCATTTTTGATTTCGGGTTTGAATGGAAAAGGTTAGGCAGTGTAAATAGAACATTTTTAAAACCGCCACAGTCGAAAATTATTAACTTGACGGTCGCAATCCCTCATCGGGGTTGTAGCAGCAGCTGCAACCCAGCATAGAGGAAAAATTGCCGCACAGTAACTGAAAACTAAAAAACTTGTGAAAAGAAAAATAAACTAATAGACTATCTGGAATGACCCTCAGGGCGGCTGAGCATCTTCTAGAATTTAAGAGAAAGTTAAAAGATTATTTGATAAAGAATGGTCGAATTTGTATTTTTTTTTTTGTGAGGAGATGGGACGTGGTAGGGAGGTCTGGTTGGTTGGATGTGGTAAGCAGGAGTGGGTGGTACTGAGGGAATAGGAATTATGGGAATTTTTTTTCATGGGATATTGTGAAGGAGACCTATCTTTTTTTGTGGTATGTTTTTTTTTGTTAGCTATTTAGTACGTTATTTTTTGGTGTGTTAGAAAATGGTTAATTTTTACTATTCCATGCCAGCAAAAACGCATGTTTTTCTTTGTTTATAATGTAAAGAGTTATAACTGTGTTTATTAATAAAGTATCGTATCGTATCGTATTGTTTATAAACAGCAAATAAATAGTGGCAGACCTCGAAATAGCGAATCTGTGGCTCTAAATAGTAGTTTGGGTTTAATAGAATCGTATGGCTCTTAGCACAGTCGTATCCTGAATTTTTACTCGAGGGGGGATATTCTTTTTCCTGGGAGCGGGGAGCGGTTTACATAGAAACATTCGAAAAATCATACATTTGTTTATATGCATTTTGTTACGCTTTTAAGAGTCAGAAAAACATTTCAGGGCTGGTAAAACTTCTACACCCCCCCCCCCTTGTATATGGCCTTGGCTCTTAGTAGTACTATTAGTACTGGTAGTAGAGAGAAAGATGGGTTTATTAATATAAATAACAAAACAAAATAAGCAAATGGCCCGAAGCAAAGCTTGTTTGGGCTTACAACCCCAATACGCATAAAAATAAAACAATACGAAAAAGAAGAAAAAATAAAAAGAAAAGAAAAGGAAAAGAAAAAAGAAAGAAAGAAGAAGAAAAAATCAATTACCCTGCATTTCAATCGAAACGGATTTACACTTCAAAAGAGACAAAACAAAAAGAAACCAAAACCACTTTACCAGTATCGCCAAAATCAAAACCAACATCTTGGCTCCACTTGAGGTCCACTCAACTATCAAAACCATAAATATTAAGTCAAAATAGCTTTAATTCCCGCCGAAATTCAAAAAAAACTATCCATGTTTCTCAAAGTCGTAGGTAAACAATTCCATGCATGGGGTCCTAGATGCCGAATAGAAAATTGAGATCTACGGGTAATAGCAAGCGGACGACGAACTATATCGGACTGTCTCGTAGAATGTGTATGAATATCACTTCCTAATTTAAACATACTTTTAAAACATGTTGGTAAACAATTTTGAAAATATTTATATATAAACAGGCTTCGATAAAAAATAATAAGTCCTGCTAAAGGCAAGATTTTGCATTCTATATACCTCTTTTGTACCGAGTCTTTAAAACCTACACCACATAACACTCGAAGCGCTTTATTCTGCAAAACTCGAACACGATGGAGATGAGAAGGAAATGTACTACCCCAAACACTGCAACAATATAGCAGATAAGGATGAATTAAGGAATAATATATTGTTCTTAAAATATCTCTTGGGAAAATATACTGCAACTTTCTTAAAATGCCAACATTCCTAGCGAGTTTAAGACTAATATAATCTATATGTTCTCTAAAGCTGAGACATTCATCAATTAAAACTCCTAGATATTTTGTACAATTTATTCTTAAAATACTCATATCAGCAATATTAAGTCTGTCTATCCAAGGGTAATAATTTGAGCTCCTACCATACAATAAAAAGCAAGATTTACTATAATTCAAATTTAACTTATTAAGCTTCATCCAATTTTGTACAAACTCCATACAAGAGCTAATACGACTCAACAACTGAATTCCTGTTCGTGCAGCCACAGTTATATGAGTGTCATCCGCAAAGCTGGGAACAATTACTTTTTCCCCATCACATCCAATGTCAAGATCATACGAAATCATATTAAAAGCTCTACATAAATCATTTATAAAAATTAGAAATAACAGGGGACCAAGAACAGATCCTTGAGGTACTCCAAATTTAACACTACTAACTGAAGAAACATTATCTCCTAGTTGTACATATTGAGTTCTTTCTTTTAAAAACGAGGACAGTAATTCAAGAAATGGTCCTCTAAAACCGTAATTTTCTAATTTGGCAATGAGTATAAAATGGTCAACGCAGTCAAAAGCTTTTACAATATCAAGAAAAACAGAAGCGACTTTCATACCATTATCCAACGCATCATTCACAAAAGTTGTCAAAAATAAAACAGCATGCTCAGTAGATAAACCCTTCCGAAAACCAAATTGATTTGGATTAAAAATGATTTACTCTCCAAAAATTCAACCATTCTTTTAACTATCAATTTTTCAAACAATCTAGATACTACTGGTAATAAAGAAATGGGCCTATAGTTTCCTAGTACATTTTTATCTCCACCTTTATAGACAGGAATAACTTTTGCAATTTTAAAACAACTTGGAACGCTCCAGTCCTTAAACATTCATTAAATAAATACACTAAATGACCGGAAATAACAGGGTAAATATACTTTAAAGTTTTAACTGTTACAAATCAGAGCCTGAAGCTCCAATTTTAATTTTTTTCAATGTTTCAGTAAGCTCAGAAGCGTTGATTGGCTTCAAATATGCTGAAACATCACTTGCATTCGATAAATATTTCTTAAAACTACCTTCATGCTCAGAAATAACTATACTTTGGACCAAATCCTTTCCCACATCAGCAAAATGACGGCATATTCTATCAGCAGTTGTACTATCATTATGTATACCGTCAGGAAATATACCATCATTATTAGGACTTACGACGGATTTTATAATTTGCATGTTTTTCTAGGGTTACCTTCACAAGATTTAAATTTATTACAATAGTATTCAGCTTTGGCCTTACGAAGTAGTGCATTTAACTGGTTACTATAAATCTTGTATTCTGTTTTATCACTTACACTATTACTAGCCGCACACATTTTGAACAAATATCTTCTTCTAATAATAGCCTTTAAAAGAGCTCGGGTGATCCATGGTTTCTTTGGAGTTTCTCTACGACGAGATTTTTACGAATACTACAATCAATCAATAAACTATTTATAATTGAATACCAGTTTTGAAACTTAGCATTAATATCTAGTTCATTACTATTTAAAAATTCAAAATTACATTTCTCTAACATTACTTTATAAAGAATGAGCACATTATTATCAATGATCACTTTTTTATATCTATTTTGTGAATTTGAGTTAAGCCTAGTACCTTTACTAAAAAAATTTTGAACACTCAAAAATATCCCAAAATGGTCAGATACTTCATTTATTATCACACTTGCATTATAGTAACTGACATTAGCAAAAATATTATCAATCAACGATGCTGAATTCATAGTAACCCTAGTTGGGACTGTAATCGTAGGCTTCAACCCATAACTCAGCATAATATTTAAAAACTGGCTAACTTCTGTATTAATAAACAAATTCATTAGGTCAATATTGAAATCACCACACACAAATATAGGTAAGTTTCTACTCCTAATCATGTCCAACTGTTCTTCTAGTAACATAAAAAATTCATTAATATTGCTCGACGGAGGTCTATAAACAACAACCAAATAAAACACCTTGGATTTCTTGCTAATCTCTAATACCAAGCTCTCAAATACCATTTCTCTATTAACCCTTAAATCATCTCTTTCTATAGCTAGCAAGTCTTTTCTAATGTAAGCACCCAGTCACCATGCTGGCGAGTCTCCCTATTCTTGAGACACAATCGATAATTACCTATTTCTAATAAACTAGAATTATGATTCTGTAACCAAGTTTCAGTTAGAGCTAATATTTGAATTCCAGAAAACATACATAGTTCATTTAAATATGTTACACTGCTTTGCAGTCCCCGACAATTCAAGTGGAAAACCGTAAGATAGTAGTTGTAGTAGAAGTTATAAGTAGTAACATTTTTCGTGGTAGTAATAATAATCGGACTTGTAGTAGTAACGTCAGTAGGGGCTATGGAAGAGTTGGGAGCGGCAGAGGCTGTATAAGCAGTTGCTGCAGCACTAGTTTCAATAGATATAGTAGTGGTCATATGAAAAACATTCATGAACCTAGCAATCGTGGTTTGAGTAGACCTTTTAAGACTAGTTATTAGTAGCATATATACTAGTCGTAATAGCAGTAGTTTTGATAACAGCTGTCGTTGCAAAAGTATTGTGATAATAGTTATCATTAAGTTATGGTGGCTCTGGGATCGATTTTTGGCGCAGATAGTCGTAGCTAAGAGAGCAGGAGATTTACCAGTGGTAGTAGTAGTAACTGTTGTAATAGGAGTATTTTAGTTTATTTTAAGATTATTGGTGATAATAGTAGTCCTAAGAAGACTTGGCACTTTCTGACAATTTATAATTCTATTATATGGGGCTGGATACTGTCTGTAAAGCTGAATTTGTCCAAATTTAATATCACAACCCACTAAAGTCATGCAGTCAGTTTACTATACAGTTTTTCTTCGATGAATACATCTAATCATTTACGACCATTCTCTGAATTACCCCAGAATTACAACAGTGATATGACTGAGGTGCATTATACCCACATGTACGAACGGAAG